>NC_082383.1:18564429-18639429 GCF_031168955.1 Gadus macrocephalus
CATATCGTTAATGCGTTAACAGGCTCATCTGCAGTGTGTGTGTGTGTGTGTGTGTGTGTGTGTGTGTGTGTGTGTGTGTGTGTGTGTGTGTGTGTGTCTTCAGTTCGCAAGTGATTTACTGCATTGACTGCAGTGTCTCAGTGAGTCATGCAGGGTGATCAGATCTCCTTCCTCACTAGAAACTGATCTGACTGGATTTGTAACTCGTGATTTATTTTGGGGTAGGAGTGACCTTGAAACGTCTCTGATGTAAATCTTCCGTAGGGAAACATTTAGTGGACTTCCTCTTCAGCAGATGAATCGTTGTGTTAACAGTGGGACGTTCCATCTGGAGGACAGGAAGTACGGGAGTGATACCACAGAACTGCTGGGCTTTTACAGCAAAAGCCTTTAAGTTATACAAGGTCTATTTTGGGGGTTGTGGTTTGACTCAGTCTACTGTGTGCAATCTGCTGTGATGCTTTCAATAAATGTACTTCTAGTTAGTTTGATACAGTTGTATATATATATATATATATATATATATATATATATATATATATATATTAAACCCTTTGTGTGATGACAGCACCACTAACCAGGCATTTCCTTTTAGACCATCGGTCTAGATTAGAAGGACACGTGATGTCTGGAAAAAGCATTTTGAAACCATTAGAGACCATCCAAAGAAATACAAATGCAAACAACAGCACTCATATAATACCAGTTGTTCAGGTGGAAAGGATTCTCCCCGCCCATACTTTGTGGTGCATTTTTGCTATTCTGCTAAATCCTACAGTACTACGACTCTTGTCAATATAGCAGCATATCGCAGAGCAAGAGTCCCATGATGCACTCTGATACACAAGCCCTATTCTATGAATCAGCATGAATAAGTTGCTTGAATAAGTTGAACAGAAGAGACGAACAGAGCTCCATTATTACTGCTGACGGGCACCAAAGCACCAAACGTTTTATCTGATTGGTTTCTCATCTTTATCCTCCAAACAAACACAAAGACCACCATATGAACTGTAATTATGGGCAATTCAGTCTTCTTACAGGAAATGCTGCCTGCTCTTCCAAAGCTCCTTGCGGGGTCCTTTGGCATCATGTAATATTATGCTCTGTAAACAACTCCATCAATTGGCTTTATGGTTTAGTGTTGGTTATTCACTATTTTTACTTCACTGGTCCGGCAGCAAAAAATACTCATGTTACATCCATGACCTGTGTCGTTAGACGAGATAGTGCTGTTACACCCATGACCTGTAGTGTTAGACGAGGGGTTAGTGTTGTTACATCCATGACCTGTAGCGTTAGACGAGGTAGTGTTTCCTCTCTCTACTCGCTCTGAACTCCCATGTTACAAGCTGATGTTTGATGCCCTGTATCAGTCTGCATGGCCCTTGATGATGCAGTTACTTAATGTAACAGCACAGAGCCTGGGAGCCAACAACTACCAGGGGCGGAGCTACGCATTGCTATCGAGATATTATACCAAAGGGGCGGAGCTACAACTCGTTATGGAGATATTAAACGAAAGAGGCGGAGTTACACATCATTATGGAGATAGTATATCAAAGGGGCGGAGAATATCTCCATGCCTCGTTATGGAGATATTATACCAAAGGGGCGGAGCTACGCCTCGTTATGGATATTATACCAAAGGGGCGGAAATATGCGTCGTTATGGAGATATTATACCAAAGGAAACGAATTCTCTGAGTGGATAAATCGTGCATGAGGGATTTTAATAAGGGCGCTTTTACGGTGGCTGCTCTAAACTGAGTTTAATTGAAACCATTCCAGACAATTGTTTACAGTTTCCTCCTACTGGCTGAGTTTGTATCCTGGGCCTCCATCAACATGATTGGTCAAGAAACCAATAAGCTACAGGAAGTTAGATGCCCGGTTCACCCCGATCTGAGCTCGCCTGCCATCAGACTTTAGATATTAATCTAAAACTTTATTTGTTGAACCAGAGGTGACTAGGGTTCACAATGTAAGACAGAGAGAGAGAGAGAGAGAGAGAGAGAGAGAGAGAGAGAGAGAGAGAGAGAGAGAGAGAGAGAGAGAGAGAGAGAGAGAGAGACAAAGAAAGAGAAATCGAGAGATAGACAGAGACAGAGAGAGAGACAGAGCGAGAGTGAAAGAGAAAGAGAAGAGGGAGCGGTGTGTGCAATAATTAAGTCATTAGTCATCTATTGTCCATAATCCACTTTTAAATAATAACCACCATAAAACACTTTGATACTTCCTGCATTCTCTGGCCGCCTCTCACCCCACAATCAAATGACCATAAAATAGATCCACCAGTCAAAGGACTGGATAATATCCAATAAATACAACTATTAAAATGACTTATAGTTTCATTGGAAGTTCATTTGGGTGTTGTTGAGGTGGCGATACTTCTTCTACTAAAACCACTGCTAGTAATGAGAGCCAACTGAAAGCCTACTTAAATAAGTAATGTTTGATTTCAAGGTTTTCAGGAACTCAGGAAGAGCTGGTTGCTATGGGTAGGCCAGGTTTCTAAGTGATTGGGCAGGTTGCTATTAGGAGGCCAGGATGCTGATAACTGCTTATGATTTTGTCTTGATTTAGACAGAATTTAGATCTGCTGCTAATCTTCACACTCAAGCTAGATCACACTCTAGTTGGCAGATTTTTTAAAGAAAAACCAATGGAGGTACTTTTGTTTCTCTTGCTTCAAAGAGGCAAGAGAAACAAAAGTAGGTTGGTCATCTTTTCCGATGACCAACCTCCAGTTCTCATATCTTGGAATGAATGGGAGAACCTGTTTGCGGTCATGGCAGCGCGTGTACATGCTGCGGCTAAGCACTCCACGTATCAGTACTCTTTACGTGGTCTATTAGCAGTTTACTGTTTACTAAATGCCACTAATGCACAGACTTACGTAAGATACAGCCGAAACGATTTACTCAGTATCGGTTTGATGCAGGATAGTTGCATCTTGAAGCAACCAAACACCGGACACGACATCCCGACAGAGCTCATCAGAACACCGGGATCCCCGTGGATTACTCTCCCAGCCAGGAAGCGATGGCGGCGTCGAGAGCGCAGGCAGAAGGGGGGATGTCGATCCGGAGTACGAGCTAGGCTAAGCAGACAACTGCACATGCCTTCATCACCGAGCCTCTTCGTCACGAATGCAAGATGACTTTCCAACAAGATCGAAGAGCTGGAACTTACCATATCCAAGCAGAAAAACATCCAGGACTGCTGTGTTATGGTGATCACTGAGACGTGGCTCACCCCAACCATCCCGGATGAGGCTATCAAGCTAGCGGGCCGCAAAGCGTCTCTAATGCGTCAACAGACAACGCCATCTCCACAACCCTCCACTCCGTTCTGCGCCACCTGGGGCTGCAGGGGACCTATGCACGGCTACTGTTTGTGGACTAAAGCTCTGCCTTTAATACCATCGTCACCAGCAGACTATTCTCCAAGATGTCCTACCTGGGTATACCGCTCAACCTCTGCCTTTGGATTAAGGACTTCTTGACAAACAGGCTACAGGCGGTCAGAATGGGCCCGCACCTTTCCCCCACTCTGACACTCAGCACAGGGGCCCCACAGGGTTGTGTGCTGAGACCTTTGCTCTACTCTCTGTACACACATGACTGCGCTCCATCTCACACTACCAACACCAAAGTGAAATTCGCAGATGATACAACTGTGTTGGGACTGATCACCAAAGGTGATGAGTCTGCTTACAGAGAGGAGGTTCACAGGCTGACAGAGTGGTGCTCAGAGAACAACCTGAGCCTCAACATCAAAAAAACAAAAGAACTGATCATCGATTACAGGAAGGAAGAAGCAGGACACACACACTCCAATACACATCAATGGAGAGACGGTGGAGAGATTTTCCAGCTTCAAATTCTTGGGCATACACATCTCAGTGAACTTATCACGGACAATAAACACCACCGCAATAGTAAAGAAAGCACAGCAGCGGTTATACACTCTCTGCACACCCAGGAAAGCCAATCTCTCACAACAGCAACTGAGGTCCTTCTATCACTGCTACATTGAGAGTGTGCTCACCTACGGAATCCTGTCATGGTATGGTAGCAGTTCAGCTGCAGACAAGAAGTCACTGCAAAGGATTATAAAAACCGCCCAAAACATCATCAACAAACAGCTACCTACCATGGACAACATATTCAACTCCCGATGCTTGCAGAAGACACACAACATTCTGAAAGACTCATTCCACCCTGCCAATTATCTGTTTGAACTGCTGCCCTCAGGGAAACGTTACAGGTCCATCAGAACACACACCACAAGATTCATCAGCAGTTTCTATCCCAAACCAGTCGCCATGCTCAACTCTGACCTGAAAACAAACCCACTAGTTCCGACAGCATTAACCAGTGACATCCACACCTAATGCAATGTGTGTATATATTTTGCACTACTATTTTAAGGCATACAATGACACTGAGTTGACTGTATATTGTATGACGACATGAATGTAGTGAGTGAATGAGATGATGAGAATGTATTTTTTTTTACTATTTATTATTCTTTTTTTTTAATGAGTCCTGTACGTGAGTGCACTGCATTTCGTTGTACTACTGTGCAATGACAAGTAATTAATTCTAATCTAATCTAATACCGATCCAACCAGAAGCAATATTTACCTTTTTGGTCTGGAAGTTTCCTCAAAGTATTAAAATTAGAGCTGTCAGTTAAACGCGTTATTAACGGCGTTAACGCAAACCAATTTTAACGGTGTTAAAAAAATTATCGCGCGATTAACGCAAATATTTTATTTACAAAAAAAATAATAATAATAATTTGTTTTGCTCTTTTTTTGTATCGTCCTGTTTTGATCAGTATTTGCCAATGTTGTTATCAATAAAAAATCATTTGCACAAGACAAGCCGATGCACTTCACCATGTTGATAAGAGAATTAAAATGAGAAGAATTATGGGACAAAAAAATCAAGGGATATTTAGCATAGAAAAAGAATTTGCGATTAATCGCGATTAATCGTGAGTTAACTATGACATTAATGCGATTAATCACGATTAAATATTTTAATCGCTTGACAGCTCTAATTAAAATCCTTGTTGAGTTCAAGTTTTTTGATAAAGTATAAGCTTATTATGGCTCATATACAGAGGCGGACAGAGTACACAGCTTCCTTACTTGAGTAAAAGTACAGATACCCCTTGCTAAATTTTACTCAAGTACAAGTAAAAGTACTACAATCAGATGTCTACTTATGTAAAAGTACTGAAGTTCTTGTTTTTAAAAGTACTTAAGTATCAAGAGTACAAGAGTACATTTTCTAAATATTGCATTACTACTGCCACAGTGCTTACATTTATGTATAGAAACGTCCTACATGAAATTATGAAAAATTTTAATACCTTGGAGAATGTAAAAGGAATTGAAAGTAAAATCATTTTCATCTTTTTACCATGTTGCTTTATTTAACATTTCTCACTTGCCCACAAGGCAATAGCACAATAGTATGCAGTATAAAAGTATACTGAAGAACATAAAAACAATTGCTCAGCTTACTTAAATATGTAATATCAGAAAAGAAAATTCAGCTAACAATTGTATGTATGTGTGAGTTTCTCTGTTTTTTCATCAATCAAATCAACAATCGTCTCTCATCTAAAGTTGACTTTGGCGGAAAGCAAAGCCAAAGGTGCCCAACAGTGAAAACTACAGTCATCCAGCTGTAGTAACCGCAGGGAAACATAAAGCTGCACCTAAAACAGTCAGCCAGGGAAACATAAAGCTGCACCTAAAACAGTCAGCCAGGGAAACATTAAGCTGCACCTAAAACAGTCAGCCAGGGAAACATAAAGCTGCCCCCAAAACAGTCAGCCAGGAGATGTAAAGCTGCAACTAAAACAGGAGTCTGGTTGACATGACATCATTGATGCCGTTTTAGATTCCTGAAAATTGGATTATTTCTAATTCTGTTTTCTTGGTTGGGTTGTGAGGAGGAATGCTATTGACCCACCAACGATGGTGTGGGAACCAACTCTTGGATCACTCAGCACCTGCTCAACGGGAAGAGGTGTGGACGGAAAGCAACTTCAGTTGAACCCCAAACTAAAATTAAAAGCAAATTGAATGTTGACTTTAGTATATCGTGTATTTCTATGAAGGCAGGACCCTTGGGGAATCAGACAATTTTTTAAATTATATTTGGTATGACATTAATTTGTTATTAATACCCTCAAATCTTGGTGGGAAATGTCATTAACTTCACTATTGACTTTAGAACGGTCTGCCCTTCCTTCTTCCTTTCCATTTGAACGGCTTTCCCTTCTGTATGGAACGCTAGTTAGCATTCCTAGCAGTCAGCACTGAACACAAGAGTGAGTCCATCTGAACGAGGAGGGTGGGGAGCTTCTTGGATCTGTTTGACCTCAGGAGACAAACACTAACACACTGGGATACTTGGGTTGGAGGGGTGATGGCAATGTTTTATGTCTCATAAATCATAAGCACATGGGGACATGGAAACGTGCGTTCACCAGCCAGAAAGATAAGGGCTGTTTGGAGACTGACTGGGAGCGACATGGCGAGATCGTATTCAGCCCAGCCTGGGGCCACTGCCCAGCGGGAACTACCAGGGACTAACACAAACTACCAGGGACTAACACAAACTACCAGGGACTAACACAAACTCAAACAAACTACCAGGGACTAACAAAAACTAACACAAACTACCAGGGACTAGCACAAACTCAAACAAACTACCAGGGACTAACACAAACTGACACAAACTACCAGGGACTAACACAAACTACCAGGGACTAACACAAACTACCAGGGACTATCACAAACTACCAGGGACTAACACAAACTCAAACAAACTACCAGGGACTAACAAAAACTAACACAAACTACCAGGGACTAACACAAACTAAAACAAACTACCAGGGACTAACACAAACTACCAGGGTCTAACACAAACTCAAACGAATTACCAGGGACTTACACAAACTGACACAAACTACCAGGGACTAACACAAACTAACACAAACTCAAACGAACTACCAGGGACTTACACAAACTCAAACGAACTAGCAGGGTTCACTGAGATTCATCTCAAGAAGATGTGCGTTTAAATATATATATTGAGAATAATCAACACATCTGTGTTGAATTAATACACGTGTAAGGTGATATTCAGTTGTGTTGGCTCAATAAACGTTTTTTTTTTTTTTTACAGTTGCTTGTTTCAAGCGTCCTGTTAACATGTGTCGGTGTATATCTAGACTAACCACTATAGAATCACCTGGACGGTTTACACTAACACTAACCTTGATCTGCAAGTGCAATAACCTAATCTAAATAACACATAATCAGAACAACATGCATGTGTTGTGTTCGGGGGAAGCAGGGTTTCCCACTCCTTGGTTTGCATGTTTCTAAATGTCGACGTGGACCTTGAACTGGGTGTTTTCTAACCCAGCGCCCAGACCAGCAGAAAGAGCCCCATTCACAGTGTGCCAGTCAGTCAGGGAGCCAGCCAGTCAGCCAGAGGCAGTTGGCCCTTCAGCCAGCCAGCGGAAAACAGCCATCCAGGGCAGCAGTGTCCTCGATCACTACCAGATGCTGCTGCTCGCTCCCTGGGAAGACACACGGCCACAGCCTCCTCCTCCTCCTCCCCCTCCTCTTCCTCCTCCTTCTCCTCCGCAGTGTGGTCTGCATGTCTTCCTCCTCCTTCTCCTCCACAGTGCGGTCTGCATGTCCTCCTCCTCCTCTTCCTCCTCCTTCTCCTCCACAGTGTGGTCTGCATGTCCTTCTCCTCCCCCTCCTCCTCTTCCTCCTCCGCAGTGCGGTCTGCATGTCCTCCTCCTCCTCCTCCTCCTCAGTGCGGTCTGCATGTCCTTCTCCTCCCCTCCTCCTCTTCCTCCTCCTCCTCCTCAGTGCGGTCTGCATGTCCTCATCCTCTGACACCGGTGGGATTAGTGATCTGTAATGTCTGATCCGTGTTGATGAATCCACTCCTGGGAGGTCTGTGGAGCCGGGTGAGAGTGTGATGTTTGTTAGTGTGATGAACAGGGAACCGGTCCGAGCCGCCTTGATGTTTGTTTACATATCAGAAAGCCCTGCTTTACAAGGTGTGATGTTGGTGTGTCTCAAATCAACCCATGTTGGAGCATGAGTTTTTCGTGACCGCATAACTGAAGGTATGAGTACGCTCCGTGGTCAATAACAGCGACAAAAAATTGGTCAGAGGATGGCCATACACATAGAGTACACATAGACTACACATGTACTGCACATGTTCTACACATGTACTGCACATGTACTGCAAATAGAAGGACATGTGCTATCCACTGCACTATAACCTCTATCCTGGCCCTGAGGTCGGTCCTAATACAGCCCTATTCTGAGTCTCCATCCTCAACAGGCTCCAGTCGCTTCATCTTTGTTATCTTTTTCTTCTAATGTCTCCCCTGTCTTTTTACATTCCTGTATTATTTTTTTGTGCTATTCGTCCGTATCCCTGATGCCTGTTTGGGACCTGGAGGGGCCACAGGGCCCTCTCTCCGGCCCCAGCGCGGTGTTACAAGCCCCCTGCTGCTCCCTGCCCTGGCTCTAACTACCACATCACAGGAGGAGGGGAGGGACCCAGCCCCATAGACCGGGGTCGGGCCTGGGGCCAGAGCGGAGGTCTTGACGGTGCTCAGTACCCAGCAGGAGACTGACGGGCTGATTGATCAAACAACAATTGATTATTGATCATCCTAATTGTAGGCTGTGGGCCTCCGTCCAGAGAACAGAACACACAGCGGGGCAGGACAGGAAACCCTTAAGTTGGTAACGGGAGGGGGGGCAGGGTTCAGAGAAGTCTGGTTCATATTCCCAGGAATGTCGACCACTACCTTGAACACAAGAAGGCAGGGGGCCACTCCCCAAGACGAGCTCATCCCTCCCCCAGCAGGAGCAGCAAGAGGAGAACAACAGCAGGAGCAGCAGGAGGTGCATCAAGTGGAGGAGCAGCAGGAGGAGCAGCAGCAGGAGGAGCAGCAGGAGGAGGAGCAGCAGGAGGAGCAGCAGGAGGAGCAGCAGGAGGAGGAGCAGCAGGAGGAGCAGCAGGAGGAGGAGCAGCAGGAGGAGGAGCAGGAGGAGGAGCAGCAAGAGGAGGAGCAGCAGGAGGAGCAGGAGGGGCAGCAGGAGGAGGAGCAGCAGGAGGAGGAGCAGGAGGAGCAGCAGGAGGAGGAGCAGCAGGAGGAGCAGGAGGGGCAGCAGGAGGAGGAGCAGCAGGAGGAGGAGCAGCAGGAGGAGTAGCATTTCCCGCACGTCTGTTCCGACCCCAAAAAGACTGCGAGGCCAAACCTCTCCTTCAAGGATTTACAGTCCTCCCGCTGGAGCCAAGAGAGAGGTGGGAAGTCTGAATGTTTCTGTGTGTTGCTTGTTCTGTAGTTTGACTTCCTGAGCCCAGGGAGCCATTACAAGAGTGTCAGGAGGAGGTGAAGGAACAGACAAGCTGTGGTTCGTTGGCCGCATCAGAAGAACAAATTGCAAGGGGGTTGCGTAATAGTGCAGGTGTCCGTCTGCACACACAGTCTCCACACAGCACAGTATGCTGATGTAGGTCTGGAGAAGGCTGGGTTTAATCAAATCCAAACATAAAGAGAGAAACAGACACTAATGATTCTGTTGTTCAGAGGAAATCAAGGGATATGCAAATGAGGACATTCCATCGTGTATGCCGACAGCACTGAAAGATAAACACAACGGAGGGTGGGCTTGTGTTTTATGATGTTTGGGCGACTGTGGTCCCAATCTGCCACCAGTGAAACTCTTTGCAGTTTCTGTCCACCTTTTATGACTTCATTATAAATACTACAGAATGGTTAGGAGCATTTTCAACATGTTGGTTTTGGTCGCTGAGTTTCCCTCCAAGCTGCGTCTTTAAAACAGGAGAAATCCGATTCTTCCGCTGTTCTCAGATTAATAACTGGGGAACACACATTCAGTCAGTCCTGGAAATACATAAATAATCAAGACTTTTCAGGAACCCGAACCGGTTCATTAAAACAAGATTAAACGAGGGCTGTCTCACCACGGTCCCTGTTTGATGAACCCCCAGACCACCAAGTCCTAGTTTGATATCTGCTCTCAGGGACCTCCAAACAGACTGATAAATGGGATTTTAAAACAAAAACTAGACCTGATGATAGTTTTGACAGACTTCCCATAGATCATGTCCAACGTGCTGAGCTCATCTCCCCTTCTCGACCGGGCATTCCCTCAGTCTCTCCTTTTGTGGTCAGGTCCTCCGCTAATTCCCCCAGCTGGGGAGCCTCAGGCTGGGGGACTCGGGTTCCACAGCCCATAAACCCAGCAGAGGTAGAGCGTTAGAGACGGAGGCAGGAGGGGGACACGACTGCCACAGTTCCACACCATTAGGGCCGCGATCGATTTAACATCCTCCTCCCTACCATCTTCTGTCTACTCAGCAGCTATCCTGTCTGTCGTCTCATTGGTCCATGGAGATGAGGGGGGTGGGGGGGGGGGTCGAGGTCAATGCTCAATGGGCCGTGGAGGTTCCCCCTTCACACATGACTTAAAAGCCCTCTGGATGAGTTGATGTGGAAGAACAGCAGGGTGCTGGGCTGGGGTAGCTAAGCGGTTAGCCTACCCCAACTGCTGACACACAGCAGTAAGGCCTGGGTTCGAAACCTCACTGGGTTTTTTCAGGTTGGGTTCCCGTCAGGCTCCATGTTAGCTCAGCGTTTGAAGCTCAGACACGCAGTCCTCCTAAAATGTTTTTATTCTACAAGCGCTTGAGTCTGACGGAGAATGAAAGGATCTTTGATCTCCTGAATGCAAACATATGCTGAAGCTCCTTATGCAACATGTACTGGCAGTGTTGGGAGGAGGCTGAGACCAAACTATCCACTATGGGCGTCAATTCATGAACACATTTCCCAGGCATATGGAGAATGCCAAGCGCTCTGGTCCACCTGGGGTCACTGTAACCACCAGCCTCTGGTCCACCTGGGGTCACTGTAACCACCAGCCTCTGGTCCACCTGGGGTCACTGTAACCACCAGCCACTGAGGCCCGGCATGCCAAGACCAGGCATGCCAATACCTAGATCAAAAGTATTTAAACAAGGGAGCATGTTCCCAATCGCTCATAAGAAGTGTGAGTTACATCAGTAGTGCAGTGTTGTGCGTGGATGTTTGAAACATGTTAGGGGGAGCGTTATATCTTGTGGATACAGCCTGTTTAGACTTAGAGGTGCTGTACTTTTTGTGTGGCTGTTTACTTATTTGCTCAATAACTCGCTTGCCGGTGAAAGGGATGCAGGCAGTGTTGTCAGGGAATTGATTGATGTTTCTAATTTAAAACAGTTTTATTCTTTAATCGTTATCCTTGATTTAGCAGTACTGCGCAGTAATTCCATTGCCTCCTTGAGTAATGTCGCGGTGTTGCGCTTCACGCGGTAAGTTCCCCGTTCAGCCTTGTGTTTGTCTATCTCACCTCAGCAGTTGACGCTTGTATTTGTAAAAGCAGACTCTGTAAAACACCCAACTGTCATATGCTGGACAGAACTACATAAGTCAGGAGGCAGTATACAAGAAGCCTAACCCTTCCTGCTGACATGTTTAGACAAAACATACCTGTCCCTTTGGCCTGTGTCTGCTAGTCACTAAATCTTTAAGGAGTTATGTTGGCGTTACTTCACACGGATGTTGTGAAATAAGGTTCATCGCATAATGACCTACACATCACCTCCACCCAAACAGCAACACCAGAGGGTAAACACAGCCAAGAATAATCTGGGAGGAGTGGATTCCTCCACATCGCTCACCGCCCACCGACCCTCTGTGTGGGACGTCTTCAAGTGTCTCTGTGTTTGAGCGGCGCCGCGCCGGTCAGAGTCACTCTGCTCCCCATCCACCATTAGCTCTGCTATTACGGGAGTTCAGCACAAGCCTGCCTCTGTCTGGATGGGTGGGGGTGAAGGAGATGCTGGGGTTGGGGTTGAGACCGAGGTGGGTGGGGGTCGAGACAAAGTTGGGGGTGGGACTGGCTGGGGGGGTGACCGACAGACGGCCTAAAAGACTGACTGCTCTTATACTAAAGAGTACATTTCCGTTCCACTCTTCAGGGTTTGTTTTGAGGTGGTTTGTCAACACGTTGAGACAACCAAACCTGCCTTACGCTGAGATCTGGATATGGCCTTCATGGAGAAATGTTTGAGGTTACACTCCTCAGAAAGTAAGATTGAAATACAGATGTACTTCCAGGTCAGATTCCCAGTTCACAGATCTTTGGGCCAATCGTCGGGTTTGCGTCGATATCTTTGCAACCCAAAGTTATGATGATAAACCGTAAATCTGTGCTCTGGTTTGATCACGCCAGGAGAAACATGACACACACTCGCTATTTTAGAGCTGGAGAGGCCTTCTTCAGGTTCCATGAACATGTAAGGAAGAACACTCTTAAAGCAACCCAATCTGTTAATTTAAGCAGCTTCTCCGGTAAGTGACCTCATCAGTTGTAAAAGCGATTTCCCTCCCCAGTGATCGGTGTCAGCTCAATGAGTCGAAGTTTCAGCTGTAGGAAATAATCCTGGCAGGAATCTCCAAACTGGGCAGCTGCACATATCTTCACTCATAACCAAATCATAAACCATGTATCACACCCAGACATGTGGGAATCAAAGTGGAACAAAATAAAATCACAGTTTAAAAAACAGTATCAATTGCCGGTAGATTACGGGAAGTCAGTCTTTATGACGCTCTTTATGATGCTGGAGGCAATATGGCAGATTTATGTGGACACAGACTCCTCTGATGAGGCTGAATGAGGCATCAAACAAGTTTGTTGTTAATGCAGTGTTGATTGTCAGTATTTTCAGCATTTATTGTTTGCCTGGCAGTGATCATTTAGCATTAACATCAGAAAGACCAAGTGAAGGAGTTCAAGTACCTCGGGGTCTTGTTCGCGAGTGAGGGTACTATGGAGCGTGAGATTGGCCGGTGAATCGGAGCAGCGGGGGCGGTATTGCATTCGCTTTACCGCACCGTTGTAACGAAAAGAGAGCTGAGCCGCAAGGCAAAGCTCTCGATCTACCGGTCGATCTTCGTTCCTATCCTCACCTATGGTCATGAGGGTTGGGTGATGACCGAAAGGACGGGATCGCGGGTGCAAGCGGCCGAGATGAGTTTTCTCATAAGGGTGGCTGGCGTCTCCCTTAGGGATGGGTGAGAAGCTCAGCCATCCGTGAGGAACTCGGATTAGAGCCGCTGCTCCTGTACTTAGAAAGGAGTCAGCTGAGGTGGTTCGGGCATCTGGTAAGGATGCCCACTGGGCACCTTCCTTGGGAGGTGTTTCAGGCACGTCCAGTGGGGAGGAGACCTCGGGGAAGACCCAGGACTAGGTGGAGAGATTATATCTCAACACTGGCCTGGGAACGCCTCGGGATCCCCCCGTCAGAGTTGGTCAATGTGGCCCGGGAAAGGGAAGTCTGGGGCCCCCTGCTTGAGCTGCTCCCCCCGCGACCCGACCCCGGATAAGCGGACGAAGATGAGATCAGAAAGACAAAAAAGTAAATGTTCAAATTTGTATCTCAACCTAAACACTCACCTCCAGTGAGTCATGACCTCATTCTTCGACTCCGCCTTCTTCTTCTAGGCCTCAGTAGCCGTTAGCTGACGCTGCGCTGATGTCAGGTGACCCAGTAGAAGCTGTCATTATCCTGGGTTTCTTCTCCTCGCCACTTACTGAACTTTAACATCACAGTCTCAATCCTATGGCTCGGATCTGCGAACCCTGTGACCCTCATGAAATTGCATTTCATGAGATCCTTAGGGATACGGGCAGAGAGTTTAACAAGCAACTGTGGTATGAAGGCGTTGGGAGGAGGTAGAACCAAATGTCCGACTCAAGTCTGGACTGGCACAGCATCCTGGACCATGTCCAGCATGGCTGGACAAAGGACATGGTCCTGAAAGGCTCTGCAGTACTATTGGCTCGTGAGCCCTACACAACATAATGACTACACAAAATACTAGCGTGTGCCTCAGAGCCACTGATACTCGGACAGGAAGTTGCAATAAGCAGATCAATAAACCTTTTGATCCTTACTGTTCAGGCTGACTCATGGCCATAAGGACAAGTTGTTCTGAGGATGGATCCTTTACCGGACAGAAGGACATTTACAAGCAATTCATAAAACAACACAAACATATAGAAAGAGATATGCTTATGATTTCTAAATGCACCCTGAGTGCTGATTAAATGGTTTTAGAAGAGGGTGCTCATCGTTGCTCTCTTTGCCTCTACAAGGAAAGGATTTGAATGAGAAAATATGAATAATGCACAAATTGTTCATATAGGGTACACACACATCCACACAAGAAACACACAACCTACTGGAATTAACTGGAAAATAAACGTTCCGTCCTCAAGGAAATCTGTTGAAGACCCCCGGTGTCAACAGAAACAAACACGCAACGTTTCCGATGTTTATCACATACACAGAAAACAAACAGTAATTAGCAAAACCAAAACATTATCATGGCAGGCCGAGGTTTCTACTGTATCTGGACTGGGGGCGTTCGGCCCTACCCTGTTAGCATAGGCTCGTTACAGACTGACTCCTCCTCCCAGGAAACAGGAAGCCAGGGGAGCACTATTAATAAAACCTCATCCCAGAATGCACCTGGGCGGGGGTCTCCGGATGAAACCGGGTCCGGGGGGGAAAGGTGTGGGAGAGACAATAATCACATCCCCTTCCAGGGCCGGGACCCGGGTCTGGGTACTGGGAACCAGTCTCACAGAACAGGAGGATATTTAGTCTGTGGGGGGGACTGCATCCTCTGGTTCAGTGAGGGGTGGGGGGGCTGGGGGGGCTGGGGTCTGAACCAAGAGGGACCAGTAGTGGTCATAGAATGAAATAAGAGAAGAGAAAATCTCCAGTGTTCTGATAGGGGAAGGCTAGAAGCATGCATGAGGGAAACAGCAGGCATCTCCACAAGGTCCTGACAGATAAATCATCTTCTCATCTGTCAGGACCTTAGATGTAGGGATGCTGGACTGTGGACTGTGGAGGTCAGACCGACCTGGAGGTTTCTACAGAACTGAGGGATTCTTCTCCCACTTCTCTGCTCTCCTCTTGTCTTCACCCCTTCTGTCCTATTCCTCTCCTCTCCTCTTCTTGCATTTGAGTAAAATCAAATAAATGCAATTGTTTCTCCAGTACAGGCCGCTGTGTTGTTACATATCCTACATACAATTTTAGATACCATTTTCACAGAGGTGTGTTGATGATCTTCAAAACCCTGTTTGTGACCAGACTTTAGATAACAAACTAAAGTCTCCTTCCATTCAAACCCAATCATATAAAGCCATCAATACAACTCAGTTGGCTTCTTGCTGAGTCTCATCCTCTGTGGAGCAGGAGAGCCAAACTTCTGAAACAGCTTGACCTTGAAAAGTGTCAGAGCGCGAGCCAGAGAAGCAATGATTTCTAAAGAAGAAATGTTCAAAATAATGTTTTGACAGGAAACAAATTGACCAGAAATTAGTAGTTCTTTACTACTTATATTACTTCATTAGCTGGGCCATCGGCCACCACAAACATCTGCGGACCAGGGGAGTTCCAGAGAAGAGCTAATGACAGAGCTTGACAATGCAGGGTTCTTGGCTTCTACATGAAAGACTGAGTCAGAGTTTTGAGAAATGTGTGAAGTATGCTGAGTATGCGGTTAAAATAAATCGAATCCCAAATGTTAAAGCACTGTGGTTTTCCCCGGTGTTCCTGGTCAACGGTTGGCAGTGATGCTTGTAGAGCAAAGGTCAAACAGCTTCTCTCAGTCCTCTAGAGTCCTCCAGAGTCCAGGTAGTGGACCAGGCTTCTACAGGTGGCCCGGTTCTGCCGGGTTCTGAATCGGGTTCCTTCATGGTAGTGAAAGAACTCTTCGGTCTTTGCCAGTGGAGCGATGAAGGTTGATGCCGGCAAAGCGAGCGGACGATGATGAACCGATTGCCATCCAAGTAGTGGAATGCTAGCTTTACTGTGGCAGGTGAAGTTAGGGAGTCTACTGTAAAACTCCGGTCCATAAAAGGCTCTGTCCTCTCAATGAAACCTCTCTTCTCTAATGGTTAGGAACGGCTGAAACCACACCTACTGTTTCCTTCCTGTCTAATCCTGAAAACATGTATTCCAAAAGGAAACTGCACGTTGATATTCTGTTCATGGGGTCCCGAATCGGTTGACCTTGCTGTGCGTTCCAATTTGGAGGGGAGGGCTGCGGATTTGACTGTTTTAGACACTGAATTATCCACTCTAAACAACGCCGCTCTCAGGAGACTCCTAGGACAAACATTTCTAATAGCGTGTTTTTCTATAAACACAAAAAGATAGTTTTGAGCTCCAATCTCAGGCGTCACCGTGGGCCGGCATAAACACAGTGAGACACTGCTACTGGGACCAGTGAGAAACTGCTACTGGGACCAGTGAGACACTGCTACTGGGACCAGGGAGACACTGCTACTGGGCCCGGGCAGTGAGACACTGCTACTGGGACCAGGGAGACACTGCTACTGGGACCAGTGGGACACTGCTACTGGGACCAGTGAGACACTGCTACTGGGACCAGTGAGACAATGCTACTGGGACCAGGGAGACACTGCTACTGGGACCAGGGAGACACTGCTACTGGGACCAGTGGGACACTGCTACTGGGACCAGTGGGACACTGCAACCGGGACCAGTGAGACCCTGCTACTGGGACCAGTAGGACACTGCTACTGGGACCAGTGAGACACTGCTACTGGGACCAGTGAGACCGCGCTACTGGGACCAGTGAGACATTGAGGGTGGAGGCAGGACCTCCTCTTGTGACGGGTCCTAGTGGGTCCCAGTGGATCACCCAGTCCTCTGCTGGTCAGGAAGACCTTCCACACGTCCTCGCACCGGCGCACATAGGGCAGTAATAGAGGAAGGAGTTATGGTATTAACAGCTAAAACCTGAAGGGGAAGGCAGCCGCTGACAGAGACAGATGTGGGTTGAGGTTTGCTCTGCAGGACCGTGTTTCCCACAGGATCCTTAGAGACCGTAGCGGATGGACTCCCATCCCTCGAGGGGGGTCTGGGGCTTTAGGATGAAGCTTAAATCCTGTTTAGCATCAACATTTCTTCGTAAATAAACATTGCTTAAGCTGAACTGTATCACAGATAACCTTAAAGGGGAATTTCACCGGTGGAAACATGAATATTGAAATTGGGTCCTATATGTAGTCGAATAATACAATTAATTCCTAATTTGGTGCCGTCTTGACCGAGAAAAGGCAGAAAGCGACTTTTTTTTAGCGCTTGTGGATTGAAGACAACAACTCCCACCATGCACACCGATGCACAGCTTCGCAGGCCACTCCCGCTGATCTAGATCTCCACCTATCAGAGACCTCGCGGTTCCATCTACCAAACTGATTCCGCAAGACAGCTTGAAAATCAATTCACACAACATTTCTAGCGAAGAGTATTAGTTGATCCCCATTGACTTTGAATGGGGACGGACGCGCCATGCATTATGGATCAGTGCGCTGAAGGCTATGTCAAAAAGTTGATGATGTTCAACTTTGTCGGCAGTGACGGATCCGTCATCCGATCAGATCACGTATGCAAATTTAAGCACTGTGACACTACTCGGGCTCTGACGACCCTGGAAAGCTCCCCCATCCGTCAGCCACGCCCACGAGTCCTTTGACTGACGGTGCAGTGGGCACAAGGCGTAGGCACCGTCCACACGAAGCCGAAACAGGCAAAACCGTTACGGTTTTGATCTATCCGGTTTCGGAGTATCTCCGTAAAGAGTCAAGCGAAACCGGGTAGATCTGTGGAAACGCTGTAGTACATATTCCAGGCCCATAAGGGGAGCTGCTTCTGCTACAGAAATTCAGAAGAAAAATAAATAAGAAGAAGAGGCGAGCATGCGCATAAAGGCTGCCCCAAGAACCACTAACAACACAAACAAACAGCTCTTCTACGATGGCGAACGCGAAGAAGGTAGAGTTATTTGTTAGTTGTTGTGAGTTCTGAGACTCCGCAGGCTTAACAGCTAGAGGGTCGAGGGGTGGGGCGATGAAGTCATTGTTTACGGTTTCAGTCGGTTTCAGGCGTCCACAAGAATCCAAAACGAAACCGGGTAGATTTGAAACCACCTCCGATGGTGGTTTCAGAAGTTTACGGTTTCGGTCAGCGGATTCGCCGGCTTCGTGTGGACGGAAGGCCGAACCGTACAAGACCTTTGCGGTTTCGCCATGAAATCGGCTTCGTGTGGACGGGGCCTTAATCACTGGCGCATGTGTCGTTGCTAGTTTGCAACTGGCGCAGAGCGTTCTTTTCCCTCCTGCGCCACGCATCGGTAAATTAGGGAAAGATCTTGCACCCCAAGGGGCGGTTCGGCGAAAGGAGGAGGCGTGTTTCAGAAACCACTTGCGCCACAAACCAGGAAATACCTGGTTTAAAGTCAGTGGTGGGTTGTTCAGATGCTATTTTAAGGGCGCATGCATAATGTTGTTTGTGCACCTCGCGCATACACTTTGCTATCTACCTAGCCACACATTCTTGGGAAATTATTTGGGAAAGAACAGCTGATACAGCGGTAATAAGTTGTACTTTTAAACCAATGCATCTGCAAACACCGTACAGTAAACACATATTTTCTTGACACAGACATCGTGTACATGACCATAACTTTTAGGATGGATGAGTATTTGATCGTGAGAAAACATTGTTTTACCACGAGTGAGTGTTGAATGAATGCCGGACGCATAATACAGTCCATGGCAATTAACGGGGGACACATGCATATTAGGAACACAAGTCAATAACGATAATGCATACAATACTGATAAGAAACATTGTTTATATTTTATTGCGTATATCATTAAATAGAACCACAGTTACCGCATATCATATGTTATATCATATAAGTTTTCTTTGCCGAAATTTAGTTGAGGACTCGGTGAATTAGGCCATTTATTATTTGGCCATAAACTGAGCCATTTGAAGTTTGAAATTCATGTGCATCTGTCTCATCGGAGACTGCAGACGCGCTAATATCAAAATATCAACTCGTCAGTTTCAAATGCGCTCAAGGTGTTACGGTGGCGAAAAGATTGGTTAGGCCCCAGGATGCAGAGACAGAGACAGTACGGACAATCCACGATTTATTGTCAGTAAAGGAGAACTCAAAAGATAACCAGCGGCAAGGCGAAGACAGGAGCGGGTGGGCGTAGCTGGCGGAGGCACCGGAGAGTGTTGCAGTCCGGGGGTAATCCACTGGCGGGGAACTGGCGAAAGGATAACACGAAGTTTAGGAATCACAGAATTAGGTTAGGGAATCGAAGGTCAATGTACACACGTCAGCCAAAATACCGAATGAGACGGAATAATCTGGCGCCGACGAGAAGTCCCCGCCAGGCTTAAGAAGGTGTGTAATTAGTTGATCCAGATGTCCAGGTGTGCTACGTTGCGGTGCCCAGCTCCGCTCGCCACGCCCCGCACCTGTCTAAGAACCAATGCCTGGGGACCAAATCATAGAGCAACCGTGACACAAGGCTCTTAAAGGGGTTGGGAGCTGGCACTCTCATTGGTTTACTGCATGTTACGCCCAAACCACACCTACGGGTAATTAGGCTACTTCAGACCAACCCTTTTTAGATTTGAGCCGGGCGCAAGAGTCATTTTTTGCGCCGGTAAAATAGCGACATCGCCATAGAACTGCCCACAGAGCTACTTGCGCTTGGTGCTTCTCACTTGCGTTTCAGACCGCTAAAATTGGGCCAAAAGGGAGAATGAATACAATTCCATTTAATGTGAATAGTAATTATATAAACAAGGTTAATATAATTTGAATATTTTAGTTATGATTGATATTTCCACGATACTAATGAACATGTTTTAATGTGTCCTATCCATTCTCCTTTTAATTGCACACAGGGCCACTGGAGATCTTTCATAGTGCTCTCCTGAAATACCTCCCCAAACGCCAGGCCTTCTCATATGATGGAATGAGGGAGAGGTACTATCTCGCTATCCTAGAGCACAATGAAAACATTGTGAGAAGGGAACAAGACACCACAGTGACAGGTGTGTTACCATGTATAATAACCAAAATTAGAAAGTTCTGTTAAGGGTTGCGGGTGCAGGCAGGCAGGTAGGACCCAGACGCAGACGGTTTAGGGAAAACTGCACTTTATTTTCGCCTAAAGGCTAAGGCAAGGAACCAGGGAACTCAGGTGAGACACAGCTGAGACACATTAGGGGAGGGAACAGTAATCAACACAGGAGGGAAACACACCAAAACACGACAGACCATGACAAGTTCACAGCTAACTCAATAGGCATACGTTGCTGAAAGGTTTAATCTATTCTTGGGGAGAGAAGCCTACTAGACAAATCTTCATTCAGATTTTCTGTGTAATCATATTCCTTTTACAGGAGAACCACGGTTCAAACAGGTGTACTGCAAGAAGTCCAAGCAATGGATATTGAAAAAAATATTCACGCCACACACCACCCAGTTTATCGGACAGCTAACCAAGAGGGACATGACCCTAACATCAAGTTCAAAGTCCCAACCTCCTCACTCATCCTGCCACAACCTGCTTTGTCACCCAACATTGTCCCTGTACCTAAACCACCAAAAGAAGGCTCCCACAACTTTGTTCCAAAGCCGCTTCTGAGACCTCTTCCCATAGCGCCCAACTCCATCTCTCTCTACTCTGCTCTTACCTCCAGCAGTGCCTTTTTAGATTCTCCCTCTATATTATAATTTATTTAGTTTTACCCTGTTTATTTTAATTTGTTGTCTACCCATGACACAATTCTTTCATTTTGTGATTTTGTTTTTATTTTGTGAATAAAAAATAGAATGTAACTCCTGCTCTGTCTGTCTACACCAAAGTTCAACATTATAAACTTGGAAGGAGGTAACTGATATGCAACTAACTTATAGTGCAATTTAGACTTATAATACTTTATAAAAATGATGTTCGACCGTTATTCTGCTATTGGTTTCATCTAAGGCGACAGTAGCTTAGTAGCTCCACTTGTGAAATGTTGGTCGTCCAAAAATATTATTTCTCGAATAGATACACTTGGAGCGACACTACTATGGACTACAACAATGTGAATTTGAACAAAAAAAATTTAACAATGAAACTTATAGTTCCTCCTGAGCGTCGTCAGCTTCTTGGTGCCCGCAGTACTGGCCGTCTGGAGCTGGATATTTTCGTCAAAATTCAAATTCAATTAAAAAAACCTTTATTTGTCCCCAGGGGAAATTGAGGGCACATAGCAGCAGCATTACAAAGGACAGGGCCATGTCCAAACAAAAAACAAACGAAAACACAGCATTGCTACCTGGCAGACAATACACACAAGCACAGGTGTCTACAAATACACACATTTATATAAATATGTATAAAATATGCAAAGTGCATGTTTATAAATGGAGAACTGACTCTTAAAAGTGTAAAATGTGTCAAATATGACATAAATATAAGGCAGATACCTGCCTGCGACAGGCAGGTATCCTGCCTCGGCTGTAGCAGCCGCAGCAGCCGCCTCCTGTTCCTCTAACCATCCGCTTCAGCTGCTCGTCGCTATATTGCAGCTCGTAAAGGTAGCCATGAACATCTGATTCGAGCATCAGATCTTCGAAATCCCCATCATCTATATCAGATCCATTACCTTCGGCCATTGTCGTTAATTCAGTTTTCTCCACAGCGTATGTTAGCTTAGCTTCAGACGCTGTGGATGTTAGTTTCTGCTGGTGAAGTCCCACCCACTGGCACTGATCTAATAGGTCTGTAGCGTCAGTGTTTAGTAGTGCTTGTAGTCTTACGAGAATCCTCCCCTCTTACACTTCCTGTTTTAAAGGACGCAAAACTCGTCATATTGCGTCATTTAAAACAGGAAGTGTTATGCCGCTTTTCCACTGCATGGTACCAGCTCGACACGACTCGACACGACTCGACTCAGCTCGCATTTTTTGCGTTTCCACCGCGGTACCATGGTATCTGGTACCTGAAGTGGCTGCTTTTTCTAGTACCTACTCGCTCTAGGTTCCAAGCGAGCTGAGCCGATGCTAAAAGGTGACGTCGGCAGACGGCCGGCGACTGATTGGCCAGAGAGTGTGACGAAGTCACGAGAGTGACATGGCAACCATGCTGGTAACATCCATAGCAGCGCCGCAGCCAACATGTTCCACTTCTCCAACTTCTTCAACATGCCAGCTAATAATAGTAATGCGATCGATGTCCTCCATTGTTGTTACGTGGGTTCTGTCCATGTGTGGGTTGCGTATGTGTTGTTTGCGTCGCGTACACAAATACGTCACGGCCCTTTCGCGCAGCCGACCTCGCCCACGTCCAGGAGGTACTATTTGCGGTGGAAAAGCACCCGTGCTGCTACCGTGTCGAGTCGAGTCGTGTCGAGTCGAGCTACATGTGCGGTGGAAAAGCGGCATTAGAGATCGATAAAGATCTCTCTGGTCTCAGGGGAAAATAAGGAAATTATGCACGACCATTCAAAAATATGAGTGGGTTTCTAACGATACAAAGCTTCCCTTTAACAACCACATTCACGAAAGAGGTCATCTTATGAGAGTGCCATAGAAATGACAGTCTGAGCCACTGAGAAGTTATTCAAGAACAAAAGACCGCTGCCACGGCCATGTTGAAGAGGGCATCATTTCTGATGCTTTATAAGTAAAGAATTGGCCAATTCGGTCGATAGTGTTACAAGTTCAGTAGTCTTAGCTGTAGTTAGTGTGTATTCTGCTCTTAATGCTCTACCAGTTTATTCGAGTTCCAAAGGCCTTTAAGGTGAATTTGCTGTTCAGACAGTTCTTTGGTCATTCTACGTTGGTGTTTAGGCACTATTGGTTTTCTGGTAACTACATTTGAGCCACCCAACAGCACCGACATTGACCAGGGCCCCGTTTCCCGATAACGATGGATCTTCGCTCGTACGATCATTCTCCCGATGGATCTTGCGATCCATCGATAATTTCTTTGTCGCGTTTCCCGAAACTCCTCTTAACGTGAACGCGCATTCGCTGCACTCACGACGTCGTAGGATTGTAACTGTCTACTGACACGGTGCTGAAATGGGCTCCGTAGGAGGGGGAGACGCAGGAATCTTGCAGGAAAATTGTGTTAAAAAGGGTTAAAATATATCCCCATCAAGGACAACAGCAGAGTAGCCTACGAAAAAAATAGACTGCAATTATATGAATGCTAAAGACATTAAAACACAATTGATTAGGCTTAAACCGACATATATCAGTCCTAATCCTGAATGCACTGTGCGTTTCACGGCATTTTCCCCCCTGAAATAATTCCTCTTCACACCTGTGAATAACCCGGGAGACGTCCATGATGAGGAATACAACGAAGCCCACCGTCTGGCCCGGTGCATCGTTGAGCGCACGATCGGGAGGTGGAAGTTGCGCTTTAGATGCCTTCACAAGTCAGGCGGAGGGCTCCAGTTTTCGCCGGCCAAGTCATGCGCCGTGATATGTGTGACGGCTATGTTGCACAACATTGCAGCTAAGGCTGGGGTGGCATTGCTTGAACCGGAGGACGCTGAGGACGATGACGACGAGGAAGATCGGTGTGAGGACGGCCTCCCTCATAACTACGCGGCTGGTTTTCATGCGCGTCGAAGAGTGTTTGAGACATAACCCCCTCCACCCTCCCACATGTCACTAAACATTCCCGTCAACGTGACCAATCCCCACCATATCCCAGCCTTTTGCCTGCTCCTTTGCTTGTTTTTTATAATTTATTATATTTAATTTTTTTTTAATTTTTTACATTATTTTATGCTACGTTTTATGAGTAGCCTATGTCAGTCTGCACAAATCCCGTTTTATTTTGGCCATTTTAACATCTTTATTAATAAATAAATTAATAATCTTTATGAATTACCAAACTAAGAACATAAAGGCGCAATGCGTTTTAATAAAACGCATCCAATAGACGGAATGTCCGATGGTGACGCCACTGAGGCTATAGCTGACGATGCTCTTAGCGTCCTACGAGTACCTACGAGCACCCCTGGAGTACTCGTTAGCTACGAGCGTTTTCAAGACGTTCGTTCCCCACGATGCTTTCGGGAAACGCGGTGAAAACTCTACGATGCCCTTTCGACGCACTTCACGATCCACTTAGGCTAACGACGCTTTCGGGAAATGGGGCCCAGGTTGACGATCTGAAATGTTTCCTTCTAGAATAATAATAATCACAATAATAATAATAACAATAAATTCAATTTATATAGCGCTTTTCTCACACTTGTTACGTATTTTAAGCACATAAGCTGCCCCCACATACCCACTAGGAAGCAGGATCGAACACACAAGCTGCATTACCCTCACATAGCCACTAGGAAGCAGGATCGAACACAAACTGCAATAACTACTCCAGTTACAGATGGCAGCACCTTTAGACAGGTGAGACAGAATCAATAGGAGACCAGCCGAGAGTCCTGGGCCTTTGCCCGGGACTCGAAGTAGTGCCCGAAATTATTCCAATACGCGTTAATTACAATTCCCTCCCTTATGCTTCATAGTTACCATACCGAAATAAGCCTACCTTAACAAATACAGTGAGTTAAAAGTGACCAAGGTTTGGACTACTTTCTTCAAGAAAAAACGCAACACACTCAAAGCGCTTTACATAGGAGCACAACAAGAAACAAACAAAAGGAAATGTAAAGTTGATGGGGCTTGGGTTGGTGGGTGATCTAGGGGTAGGCGGAGGAGAAGAGATGGGTCTTGAGGTGGGACTGGAAGATGGTGAGGGACTCGGAGTCATGGATATGTTTGGGGAGCGCGCTCCAGAGCCTGGGAGCTGCCCTGGAGAAGGCTCTGTCGCCAAGGCTGCAGAGTTTTGATGTGTGGGTGGAGAGGAGACCGGCTGAGGAGGATCCGAGGGCCTGGGGGGCTTGATAGAGGGAGAGAAGGTCAGAGAGATATGGGGGGGCCAAATGGTGGAGGGCTTTGTAGGTGATGACCAGGAGTTTGTAGTGGATCCGGTGGGAGATGGGGAGCCAGTGGAGTTTTTTGAGGACTGAGGTGATGTGGTGCCACGATTTAGTGTGAGTAAAGAGACGGGCTGCTGCGTTCTGGACCCGTTGGAGTCTGTTGATGGAGGTGGTGGTGATGCCGGCGAGGAGGGAGTTGCAATAGTCGAGGCGGAGAATGGAGAAAAATACATTAATGGGAGACCCTGCTGGAGTTTGGAAACACAAAGGACACCAGAGCAGCAGAAACCGTCAACTATGTGTGAGAGGGCTCTGCAGGATCAGGTCTGAGTTTAAAGTTATGTGGGATTTCAAAGAGGAAGAGGGAAGAAGCTAAACATTTAGATGATAAATCACAGAGTTTTCCTCCTCCTCATCGTCCATCTCCTTCAGTGTTCCAGGAGGATGGAACGTGTTTCTGAGACGAGGCCGGGACCCGTGTCCCTGATCCAAGGTTCTGCTGGAGATGAACTGAGCTGAACTCCAATTGTCTTCTGCTCAGTGTCTCACTGACTTCGTCGCTTTGGATATCAGGAAGCGAGCGATTCAGGCGATGGGTTAAAAATAGCGGGACATTTTGGTCAGAGTGTATAACAGAAGCAGATATAATCTTAAATCGTCTGTGTTTCTCAAGAAGCCTTGACAACTTGGAATACCTCTCTGATGATGAATCAGGAAGCATAGGAAAACAGTGGGAGAAACAAAGACAACATCAACTGAAGTTCCAAGTTCTGAGATATTATCAACGACATATAGGACATATACACTTACTCAATTGTTAGGGGTAATTTTTTGAAAAGGGATTTAACATTTGGAGAAAGCTGTAGGCGTATTCCTTCAAATAGACTATATGCTTCAGCACCACACCATAGCTCACCTGTCAAAGGTCGTAACTCACCTGCAACATTTAACTCTTTAAAACTAAAATATTGTGTGAGATAAAAAGTAATTGGACGCCAAGTGAAAAGTTCCTTTGGCATCATGTAAACAATGATGGTAAAATTCATCATGTCATGTCATGTCCTATTATTCTGTTGAAACTGAATGTTACTGTAATGAATGTTATTGCTGTCTGGCAAACTGAATGCTACTTTGAATAAAACTTTAAAAAGTCAAGTTTAACACATTGCACTCACATTTCCATTGAATTTTATTTGTAGTATTTTTAGTCTATCACCACAGTAAACAGAAAACATACACAGCGCAATATAATACAAAATTACAAAAAAGGAAAATTATGTATAGCCTAAGAGTAACCAGTAAAGTGTGATTGCTACAGTAGAGTCCACTGATATTCATGAATAAATGGGCTCACCGAATTTGACAACTGACTGGACTATTGACTTACACAGTGGAATAATGAATACATGTTTTGAAGGGGAAAATAGTTAAACTGTGAAGAAAGATGCTAAAAGTCCATCCTAAAAGATGGACTGATTAAAACCTGTGGTGAGCAAGTGCTCTGTGACATACTGTAGAGTGAGGGTGAACATTGTTTTTAAATATTTATCATTTGTGGATAAGAAAAAAATAATTGAGACTATACATGATCAATATCGATACCTTCATTTCATGGCAATGCCATTAAAAGACAAACGATAATGTTGAGTTATTGCCTTGCCTAGTGTACTTACATTCTGCTGGAGGAGACTTTGAGGAGAATTTAGCCTGGTCTGGAAATCACATGACCTCACAGAGACACACACACACACACACACACCATCTGTTGCAAAGTTGACCTCAAACACAAGCCTTATCTGGCGCTCAATCTTGACCTCCTGATAATCAATCATCAGATTCCTCCCTGGAAGGCCTGTAGATGCAGAACATCACAATCTGTTTGGGGCTGAAGTCTCACCACTATTCCCACCAGAGAGTCAAGGGCCAAGGCACACTCATTTCATTTGTCCATTACCAAATTACTATGGATAACTGATCCAAATAGATACAGGCTGATAAAAAGGCGATTTAGTTGCCAAAATGTTGCATTTAAATAATGTAGAACTTCCAATAAAAGCTCCCATATTTCTATGTCAGAGATATGTGAGGTCTCCCTAAAAGTTACAGCACACTCAGCCTTCCCTCAAGGCAGGACTGAGTGAACCACTGATCCTAAATATTCATGAGCTGAATATCTTCTAAACGCCAGAGAGTGTCTGGATCTCGGTCGTACCGAGAGGTTCAATAACCATTATCGGTTCAATAATTGCTAACCTCTCAGGTTTACGACTGCATCACTTGACCTCGGTGACCTTAAAGAGACCCTAGTATACTACTTTTCTGGTCTTATTTTCTTATTAATGACTCCTATAGCGCAACCTGACACGAATCACAGCACAAAAAAATGATGTAGATTTTCTGGAAACTCTTCCTCTCATCTGGGTGCTTTCAGCATTCTCTGTCAACGCTCTGTGTCGTCCTTCTCCGCCCCTTAGCCCCCCTCCGGCTAACCCCACTGCGTTGTGATTGGTTACCTTCCTTGAAGCGCGCGCGCGGGCAGATTTGACCAGGCATATGGGGGCGCGGCAGGAGTGCCTCTAGGTAGATGATTTCCCGGAAATGTGAACAAGTGAATCGCAAACGTTGTTCCGAGTGTTTAGCGCTCTGCACAGCCACCCCAGACTGTCAGCAGGGAATACGTCGAAATGCATGCACGTCATTATTTGACACTTTAGCATGGTTAAACATGACTATCAATGATTATAACAATGTTTATAGGTCATAAAAGTCGAAAAAGCATAATAGGTCCCCTTTAAAGAAAACCTTCGACAAACACTGCCGTCCCCGTCCTGGGGAGGTGGGCTCAGGCTCCATGTTTGATGCACATTTCGAGGGTTTGGAGGGTGGTTGGTCTCAGCTCTGTGAGAAGACCTCAACCCAACCCCCCCCACACACCCCTCACTTATGTATGTTGTACGTCCTGGCACTTAAAAACAGTACTCAGCGTCGTGTAGCATCTTATCTAAGCTGTCTTTGTTGTATTTGGGGAATGGGTCAACCCAGTGGTTGTTGGTGCTTGGCACTTGGCTCTATGCACATCCTTACTGACAGCGATATATTGTCGTTTCTCTTTCTTTCTTCTTCCACCCCAGGGGGTCCCGGGGGGGTACAGACTCCTTCCTGCTCCCCTCTATGGAGTCAGTTTCCTGCCATAATTCAAACCTGAAAAAAAAAGTTTCAAAGGCTTGTAAGTCTGGGTTTGAAAACTCAACACCTTGTAATAAAGGTTTTGCAACACTGAAAAAAGCGATTATAACCTGAAAAAAACTAAAACTAAAATTCAAACATCTGTAAACATGATTTTGTGTTCTATTTTATCTTCTTCATCATTTTCACCAACACATTTTCAAAGTTCAAACAATTTCACCAGCGCATTTGCAGAGTTTCAAATCTGGCACTGTTCTAACAGTGTATTTCATTGTTGCCCGGTTTTGAAACCTTGTAAATGGGATTATGCAAACAGGTGTTCATACATTGAGAAATACGTTTTGAAAGGTTGAATATTTAGTTTTAAAAACTTGTAAAGGTGTACGTTAACGACATTACAACGTATTTTTTCAGAACTGACTTTTCAGCACCGACTTTTCAGAGATTTGACCACACAGGCGCAAGCTTTGAGTCACGTGAATATTGGCAGTGTTCTGACGCCACTCGTTTTGAAACTCCTGACAGTCGAATCTGAAAACGTTCCTGGGGGCCGGACCATTTAGCTCTAAACCTATTGGTTGCTCTCGGCTGACGTACATTCCAATCACATGTGCCGTTCACCGGGCTGTGCGTGATTGACAGTGCTCTGCCGATGACACAAATAACAAGCGACTTTCGCGGTTGATTTTGATTTCCATTGTCTGGAACCATGGCTGTTTCCCAAAGTGAAGGCTGCAGCCTTGCTAGGACGCGTCCTTGCTAGTCGCGTCCTATGGAGATGAGACTCTGGTTCCAGAAAATGGAAATCAAAATCAACCGCGAAATCAACCCGTTGTTATTCGTGTCATCGGCAGAGCACTGTCAATCACGAACAGCCCGGTGAACGGCACATGTGATTGGAATGTACGTCAGCCGAGAGCAACCAATAGGTTTAGAGCTAAATAGTCCCGCCCCCAGGAACGTTTTCAGATTCGACTGTCAGGAGTTTCAAAACGAGTGGCGTCAGAACACTGCCAATATTCACGTGACTCAAAGCTTGCGCTCAAATCTCTGAAAAGTCAGTGCTGAAAAGTCAGTTCTGAAAAAATACGTTGCAATGTCGTAAACGTACACCTTTACAAGTTTTTAAAACTAAATATTCAACCTTTCAAAACGTATTTCTCAATGTATGAACACCTGTTTGCAGAATCCCATTTACAAGGTTTCAAAACCGGGCAACAATTAAATACACCGTTAGAACAGTGCCAGATTTGAAACTCTGCAAATGCGCTGGTGAAATTGTTTGAACTTTGAAAATGTGTTGCTGAAAATGATGAAGAAGATAAAATAGAACACAAAATCATGTTTACAGATGTTTGAATTTTATTTTTATTTTTTTTCAGGTTATAATCTCTTTTTTCAGTGTTGCAAAACCTTTTTTACAAGGTGTTGAGTTTTCAAACCCAGACTTGCAAGCCTTTGAAACTTTTTTTTTCAGGTTTGAATTATGGCAGGAAACTGACTCCATACCCCTCACCCTGATCCTCCACACGCGTTTGGCAAACAGAACACCTCGGCCCGGGATTGGAAACAAATGTCCGGAGGAGCTCAACGAAGCCCGGGCACAGAGGAAGGTCCAACGGAAAGGTCTGGAAGGAACTTATCTTAATAAGCGATTAGCAGTGGAAACAGCCAGAGGGAAAGGACTCACACCAACAACCTTCTCTGGACCAGGTCAGGGGCTGCGTGGGAGGAGGCATTTTGGGGATTAAAAACCTGGAAACGCTGAGATTATCCTCCTCACACCAAACATGGACGTTTATCAGCCAGGGACAGGATGATAAACGACAGAGAGATTCTCCAGATGTTAGCTGCCAAACTCTCACTCCCCCAGCCCAAAGGTTTCTCTCCCTCTCTCTCTCTATACCAAGAACAAGCTCGCTCCCAGCCCACTTAGCGCTCTCTCTCTCTCAAAAAAGTAATGTCCAAACTATATCACTGTCTCCAAAAACAGAAGGGAAACAATACTGAATATATTAAGCTAAAATGGGAAAAATAATTGAAAATTGAAATACCCCAAGAGGATTGGCATTTAATTTGGAGAACACAACATTCAACAACATGCTCCAAGAGGTGGAGAGAATTTGGCTGGAAAAATCAGATCCGCTTCTTCATCACTCCCCAAATTAAAAGTAAATCATCTCAGTCACAACAACAGTGTTGGAGACAGTTGGATGCCAATCACTCGCACATTTTCTGGATATGTCCCAAAATTCAAATATTTAGGAGTAAAATATTTTTTATTTTAAAAAAGGTTCTGGGATACGATCTAGCTATTGATGTTAAGTTGACGTTAGGGCAATAACGGACTACAAGGGAAGAACATCCCCCCCTGTCAACAGCAGCGCCCCCCTAGCGGAGGAGTTAAACATCTTTTACGCACGTTTTGACAGGAACAACAAGGACCCGGTGTCGCCCCCTCTCCCCTCTGACGGCTCCACCCTAGTCCTGAGCACTCATGAGGTCAGACTCATCCTACGCAACATCAACATCAGGAAGGCAGCAGGCCCAGATGGAGTCCAGGGACGGGTGCTCAAGGACTGTGCGGCTGAACTAGCTCCAGTTCTCACCACCATCTTTAACCTGTCTCTGGCCTCATCCTGGGTCCCAGGATGTCTCAAGGCAGCAACAATAGTCCCGGTTCCCAAGAAACCAAATGTTGCAGGTCTGAACAACTACAGACCTGTGGCACTCACCCCTATCGTCGCAAAATGCTTTGAGAAACTAGTCATGAAACACATTAAAGCCTCCATACCGCCATCATTAGATCAGAATCAGTTTGCTTACCGGAAGAACAGGTCAACAGAGGATGCCATTGCCATTGTGTTACACACTCTACTAGAACATCTTGAGCACAGTAACACATATGGGCGACTCCTTTTTGTTGACTTTAGTTCAGCTTTCAACACTATCCTGCCTAACAAGCTACACAGCAAACTACACAAACTTGGCCTGAACACCACTTTATGCAATTGGATTTTGGACTTTCTAACACACCGTACACAACATGTCAGGATTGGCAAGCATGTCTCCCCCACCCTGCCCATGAACACCGGGGCCCCCCAGGGTTGCGTGCTCAGCCCACTTCTCTACACACTTTTCACTCACGACTGCTGCTCCTCTTCTCCATCTAACCTCATAGTGAAATTTGCTGACGACACAACAGTACTTGGCCTCATCACAGGAAATGATGAGACCTCATACAGGAGGGAGGCCGAGAGACTGGTAGAGTGGTGCGGTGATCACAACCTGGTTCTCAACACCACCAAGACCAAGGAAGTGATCATCGATTTCCGCAGGGCCAGACACCTCAGCCACTCTCCACTCCTAATCGGAGGGGAGGAGGTAGAGAGGGTGTCCAACTTCAAGTTTCTGGGTGTGACTGTGGCCGACGATCTGTCCTGGAGGACCAACATCACCTCTGCCATGGGTAAGGCACAACAACGCCTCTTCTACCTTCGGAAACTAAAAAGGGCTAAACTTCCACAGGGACTGATGGTCAACTTCTATCACTGCGCAGTAGAGAGTGTACTCACCTACGGACTCCTGGTGTGGTTCTCCAGCTGCACCAGGGCCGAAAAGGAGGCCCTCCACAGAGTGGTCAAGGCTGCGGGGAGGATCATTGGGAAGAGCCTCCCAGAGATCTCCACAGTCTTCACCTCCCGCTGCCTACGCCGGGTGAACAACATCCTAAAGGACCAGGTCCACCCAGCGCACCATCTCTTCCAGCGACTGCCCTCCGGACGGAGATACCGTTCCATCCGCTCCAGGTCCAGCAGATTGACCAATAGCCTCTATCCAAAGGCTGTCAGACTGCTGAACGAACAACCTGGCCCCCGCACCCCCCACCCCACCCCCTCGGTCATATAACTCATATAACACTATTTTCCATCTATTGCAGGACTGCAGCCCCCCAACCCCCCTCACTCTCACACATCACAACTATGGACTGGACTTGGCTGCATTCTTATTCAAGTTATTATTGTTATTTATTTATTTACTTATCTATTTATCTTTTTTTATTTTTATTTTTTTATTTATTAATATAGTTATATTTATATACTATGCCAGTGGTGATGCTCTAAACTTAATTTCGTTGATTAACTCTGTTAAACAAGGACAATAAAGAATCTGAATCTGAATCTAAGGTCCTGTATTTAGGTATAGTAAGAGATGATGTTATTGATAAAAAGGACTGGTATTTGTGTAAAATATTGTTTATTGCCTGCAAAAAAGCGATTACAAGGCATTGGTACAAACCTCAGCCTCCAAGCCTTCAACAGTGGAGGGATATAATCAAGGAGATCTTTACAATGGAAAGGATGACTTTTTCTCTAAGATCTAAAGGAGAAATTTTCCTCAGAAAATGGGAAAAATTGACTGCCTTTCGTTCAGAAGAATTGGACGCTTCTTCACTGTGAGAGTCTGTGGACATTTAAAGGTCATTTGACGTGGACATGTGGAATTATCTATGCTCAATTGTAGTGCCCCACACTGTTCTTTGTGTTGTTTGTACTTTGTGTAAACATGTAAAAATGCTATAAATAAAGAGTTAAAAAAATTAAATTAAAAGTTTGTAAATTCTAACAACATAGGGCTATTTCGATAAATAATCGGGTAAGGGTGTTGTCCTAGGCTAATACACCAACAGCAAATTTCTGTATAATAAAGGGCTACATTTTGCATCCAAGTCTGTCATTTGAAATCCTTTCATTGTATTGTGTGCTACAACCTCGGTAATGAATATTCACGCTAAATCCCGCCCAGGGTAGCTCAGAATTTGAGTAGCCGTATATCTCAAATTCCCCTCCCCCCCCCGACACTGTCACCTCTTTTACTCTGGAGTTTGCAGGTCTGATACTACTTAAACAGCCTTACCACCATGGATACGCCCGATCTCGTCTGATCTCGGAAGCTAAGCATGGTCGGGCCTGGTTAGTACTTGGATAGGAGACCGCCTGGGAATAACAGGTGCTGTAAGTGGTGTCGGGTGGTGGCCAATAGGTGGCACTCTTCCCTCTGGCCTTAACATCAATCCCGATGCCCCAGTGCAGTGATGGGGACACTGTGCTGCGGTAGTCGCCGTCCTTCGGAGGAGACGTAAAACCGAGGTCCTGACACACTGAGGTCATAAAAGATCCCTGGGCACTTATCGCAAAGAGTAGGGGTTTCCCCGGTGTTCTGGCCCAATCAGGCTCATTCAATCTGGCCCCCTAATCATCCTCCTGTATAATTGGCTGACTCATTAATTCCCTCACTCTCCACCTCAAGCTGGTGTGTGGTGAGCATTCTGGCGCAGATTGGCTGCTGTGCATCACCCAAGTGGGTGCTACATACTGGTGGTGGTTTGTGAGGTCTCCCCTTCATTGTAAAGCGTCTTTGAGTGTCTAGAATAGCGCTATATAAATTCAATCCATTGTTATTATTATTCATTCAGAAGATCTGCGATTTTATTGCCAGGCAGCCTCCCTGTTTTTATTAATGGTTACGGTGTTCCCTTTTTGATTTATTATATGCTTGTACTCCTCATAGACCTCCATAATCAGCTTCTGTTCACCTCTGGAAAAGATCCCGCTCGGTCCTTCTCAGACATTTGATCCATGATTCAACATTCACGGTTCTGGGCTGGTTACATATCTCGTGAGCGTGCGTAATCCACAATAACGTAAGCCTGGCTTGAACTAGCCTGAGCAAGGCGCGGCTGAACTACGTTGATGGAATGGCTTTAGCCTCAAGTGGAAGTTGGCGTTAGTTCTATCCGGGCTTAATCAACTAAGCTCCGCTTTCGTTAGCGACTTTGACGGAATACCCCTCAGATGCTGTACGTGGAAGATTAGGGACACAATTATGTTTACGTGTAAAAGTTTGCAAATAAATAATAAATATTATTGTATATGGTTTTAAAATGTTTCGCTTTTTTTATACGACAGATGTTTTCACCACCTTTCTTTCATTTGTTCAATAATGGTGTGGCATCCCGCCACGTGGTCCCCGGCCTGGACGGGCCCGGGGTACCGTAGAGGACGGGGTGTACCACCCCCACCCACCAGCCGGCGAGAGAGAGCAGCCCTTTCGGCACCCCAATCAGGGTGATTGGGGGACACCTGGCCGAAAGCACGGGGGCCATTTTAAAAGGAGGCACAGCACAGCACAGCACGGCACGGCACGGCACAGCACAGCACAGCACAGCACAGCACAGCACGGGTCGGGAGGAAGAAGGAAGCGCTCGGGTCCTCGTGCAGCTAGAGGCCCACGGAGGCCCTAGAGACCGTGAGAACCCGAGAACCCTGTTTGATTGAAGTGGATTGTTAATAAATGCCTGCAATGGCTTATCCAGCACACCAAAGTGTCGTTTGTCCGTGGAACCCGGCTCATTTGGGTAGCGGGTTGCCACACATGGTGGAGAATGCAGGCACGAAGATCCCACTACGACCCCCCGCAAGAGACGCTGCTGCCGCCGCAAGAGACGCTGCTGCCGCCGCAAGAGACGCCGCCGCCGCCGCAAGGGACGCCGCCGCCGCCGCAAGGGACGCCGCCGCCGCCGCAAGGGACGCCGCCGCCGCCGCAAGGGACGCCGCCGCCGCCGCAAGGGACGCCGCCGCCGCCGCAAGGGACGCCGCCGCCGCCGCAAGGGACGCCGCCGCCGCCGCAAGGGACGTCGCCGCCGCCGCAAGGGACGCCGCTGCCGCCGCAAGGGACGCCGCCGCCGCAGCGGGAGAGAAGGCCGCAGCGCGAGGCCGGGACGGGGCTGCGCCGCCGGCCGGCGCGGACGTGGGGACGGGTCGGCCCTGTATGCTGGCGACCTGCTGGGCGCAGGGAACCTCTGGTAGTCCGACCATCCCGGTGCGGGTGATGAACCAGGACACGCAGGCCCTCCTGGACACCGGCAGTGCGGTTACCCTCCTTCGCCCCGACCTGGCGGGTGGGAAGGCAGGGGAGCCGATGGAGGTGACCTGCGTCCACGGGGACACCCGGACCTACCCCACGTGTCACGTGGTTGTCCGCACCACACACGGTGTGTTTACGATCCGGGCGGGGATTGTCCCCCACCTACCGGTCCCTGTGGTAATCGGGAGGGACTGTCCGACTTTCCGCCGGTGGTGGGACCCGGTACTAGAGTCCCGGGGCAGGAGAGATGCGGTCGCCGCCGCGGCAGGAGAGGCAGCTGCCGCCGGCGCAGCGGGAGACGAAGCGGCGGGAGACGAAGCGGCGGGAGACGAAGCGGCGGGAGACGAAGCGGCGGGAGACGACGCTGCCGGAGACGACGCTGCCGGAGACGACGCTGCCGGAGACGACGCTGCCGGAGACGACGCTGCCGGAGACGACGCGGCCGGAGACGACGCGGCCGGAGACGACGCAGACGACGCGAGGGACGCAGCCGGCGCCGCAGGAGACACCCGGCCCCGGCGAGACACCATCCTGGGCGGGTCCCTCGGCTACCTGGGGCTTGGACAAAGGGTGGAGGAGTGTGGCATCCCGCCACGTGGTCCTCGGCCTGGACGGGCCCGGGGTACCGTGGAGGACGGGGTGTACCACCCCCACCCACCAGCCGGCGACGAAGAGCAGCCGTTTCGGCTCCCCAATCAGGGTGATTGGGGGACACCTGGCCGAAAGCGGAGGAGCCATTTTAAAAGGAGGCACAGCACAGCACAGCACGGGTCGGGAGCAGGAAGGAAGGGCTCGTGGCAAGGAGAGAGCCTAGAGGCCCACGGAGGCCCTAGAGACCGCGACTCCTTCTTTCGTTTGATTGTTTCGTTGTTACGTTGATGTTGAATAAATGCCTGAAATGGCTAAAACCCCACAGCCAAGCAAGTTCTGTCCGTGGAACCCGGTCCAACCGAGGACCGGGTCACCACACTTGGTGGAGAATGCAGGCACGAAGATCCCACTACGACCCCCCGCAAGAGACGCTGCTGCCGCCGCAAGAGACGCCGCCGCCGCCGCGAGGGACGCCGCCGCCGCCGCGAGGGACGCCGCCGCCGCCGCGAGGGACGCCGCCGCCGCCGCGAGGGACGCCGCCGCCGCCGCGAGGGACGCCGCCGCCGCCGCGAGGGACGCCGCCGCCGCCGCGAGGGACGCCGCCGCCGCCGCAAGGGACGCCGCCGCCGCAGCGGGAGAGAAGGCCGCAGTGCGAGGACGGGACGGGGCTGCGCCGCCGGCCGGCGCGGACGTGGGGACGGGTCGGCCCTGTATGCTGGCGACCTGCTGGGCGCAGGGAACCTCTGGTAGTCCGACCATCCCGGTGCGGGTGATGAACCAGGACACGCAGGCCCTCCTGGACACCGGCAGTGCGGTTACCCTCCTTCGCCCCGACCTGGCGGGTGGGAAGGCAGGGGAGCCGATGGAGGTGACCTGCGTCCACGGGGACACCCGGACCTACCCCACGTGTCACGTGGTTGTCCGCACCACACACGGTGTGTTTACGATCCGGGCGGGGATTGTCCCCCACCTACCGGTCCCTGTGGTAATCGGGAGGGACTGTCCGACTTTCCGCCGGTGGTGGGACCCGGTACTAGAGTCCCGGGGCAGGAGAGATGCGGTCGCCGCCGCGGCAGGAGAGGCAGCTGCCGCCGGCGCAGCGGGAGACGAAGCGGCGGGAGACGAAGCGGCGGGAGACGAAGCGGCGGGAGACGAAGCGGCGGGAGACGACGCTGCCGGAGACGACGCTGCCGGAGACGACGCTGCCGGAGACGACGCTGCCGGAGACGACGCGGCCGGAGACGACGCAGCCGACGCGAGGGACGCAGCCGGCGCCGCAGGAGACACCCGGCCCCGGCGAGACACCATCCTGGGCGGGTCCCTCGGCTACCTGGGGCTTGGTCAAAGGGTGGAGGAGTGTGGCATCCCGCCACGTGGTCCCCGGCCTGGACGGGCCCGGGGTACCGTAGAGGACGGGGTGTACCACCCCCACCCACCAGCCGGCGAGAGAGAGCAGCCCTTTCGGCACCCCAATCAGGGTGATTGGGGGACACCTGGCCGAAAGCACGGGGGCCATTTTAAAAGGAGGCACGGCACAGCACAGCACGGCACAGCACAGCACAGCACAGCACGGGTCGGGAGGAAGAAGGAAGCGCTCGGGTCCTCGTGCAGCTAGAGGCCCACGGAGGCCCTAGAGACCGTGAGAACCCGAGAACCCTGTTTGATTGAAGTGGATTGTTAATAAATGCCTGCAATGGCTTATCCAGCACACCAAAGTGTCGTTTGTCCGTGGAACCCGGCTCATTTGGGTAGCGGGTTGCCACAATGGTTAGAAAAATATTTATTTTGGATTTTGAAAAAAATGCAAGTGATAGTTCTTCATGGTTTGTTTTTTGCCTAACGGCTATTGTGTAGAATCTTCTTGAGGGTTCTTTCAATTTCATGGTGACACTTGTAACCGCACAATTTCGGATGTGGGTGGTGGCTGTACCGGGAAAGCAGGCCGAGCCGTCTTGGGTCATCAAGCCTCGTAACGATAACTCATAATAATGCTGTTTGCCAACGCTTGTAACTAAGAAAAAATATAAAGCAATCTTTTTAAAAACATGATTACACGCGGGGAACTACACCAAAGGTATAACTTGGGCAAAGCTATAATGGAGGTTCACGACTCTTAAAATGTTACAGTTCTGTTACCGACGAATATGTGCTAACTAGCAGCTCTTGTGCAGGGTACTTCATTATATGGCCAGCTGAATATATCACATGATATAGGCTACACTCTTGGGAAAATCGGAGGCATTGGAATAGCGGTCTGGTGTTCTAAATAAACAAGAACCTGGATTCTGGTATTTAGCCTGTATCTGGGGGACGAGACAGACGAACAGCAAAACAACCATGGAAACAGACGTGTTTGGTAGCAACTACACTAACACCCCAGCAAGCAAGCAAGCTAGAAACATACAGGGCTCGAAACAAAACGGTTGAGCAAACACATTTTTACAGAGACTATCAACATCAAGAAAGCCATAATACAAAGAGGACAAAGTTCACCCAATGGAATTTACAATTTCAGGAGCAACACGGACAAGTCGGCATCCAATATGCAGTCTTTTTCTTTCAGCTCATGCTATTCCTGAGAAGTTCGCCCAACGTTTACTCGTGTCTGGCCTCTCTGTCGGTCAGTCTCCCTTTTCTCTTCTTCTGTTCCTCTGACATTGGGTTTCTCAGTCTCTTTTTAGTCTGCTGATCCATGATGAATGTAACAATCCCTTCGCTACTTGTGTTTATATCGGGCCGGTTCCGTGTTTGTGGGTCTGTAGTGCCGTAAAGCAATTCGTTACATCGCGAGACCCAAGATTCCTGCGAGAGTGGGCGGCGGGTCGCCGGCAGAAACTTGCATATTCCCTTTCTCCGCCCAGATGCGCTAGGGGGAGTCGAAAGAGTGACCAATCAACCCATAAAGTGTTATCGAACCATCACAATGACTCTTAACCTGTTATATTAAGTGCATAGTTGCATAGTTCCCCTTTAAAAGTGTACATTTTGTGAAGCCCAAATACACAAGGCCGCCTTAATGCACGGGCTTGCCTGGGCTGAAGCCCCAGGGCCTACGTCGATCAGGGGGCCTATCATGAGCTGCAGTAAAAAATACATGTCAAATATACATGACAAACAAAACCTTTTTGTCTTTTTTTTTTATTTCTTTTTTTATACTGGCCCACGATAGGCCCCCCGATCGGCGAAGGCCCAAGACAATGTGATTTTTTGTTTGGGGCTTACAAAGATCAGAGGCCTATCATGATACAAGAAAAAAAGAGGGCCCTAACCCTAACCCTAGTGGTAGGTGGGCCCAGTGGCCCCTTGACATCACAGCCACAGTCGTCTCACCCCCCCCCCCCCCCCCCCCCCTCTCAGGGGGCGTACGAAACCTCTCAGCCCGAGGGCCCAATGGCAGATTGAGGCAGGCCTGAATACAGCTAAGTATTTGTTGTTCCACTTTAAGGATCTTGTCCTGATGTTATCATGATCGGTATCTTGATTCTGGGATTTAATTGCAACATATTTGCAACATTTTATCACTCCAAAAAGTGGTAATTACAGAACTCTGTCAAAGCGACTCCTGTGCTAAAAATAACCATCTCAGTTGAATTCCAAAACAACAGCGCATACAAGACTTGTTTATGGAAGTGTCGTTGGTGCAATTCCTGACCGTTTACACTGGCACGGAGGCGTGAGTCAGACGTCAACAGATAAAACATTCACTGGATAAGCCTGGTGCTATTCCAGGCTTATGGAGTAGGACTGTAAACATTTTAACACTGGTAAACATAACAAATAATAACACACTTGTGTGTGTGTGTTTGTTTGCGTGCTTTTATGGGCTTTGTGTGTTTTATATGATATTGTTTTTATCGATGTTGTACTACAAGAGAAAATATTGTTTTGAGTCATAAAAAGGTTGAAAGGAGACACATGCACATTGTGCAGGGGGTGTGTGTGTGTGCAACACACACACACACACACACACACACACACACACACACACACACACACACACACACACACACACACACACGTTAGAGTGTTGCGTCACGGTTGTTGTCAAGAAATGTATTAGAGCCAAACTCTCAGTTTCAGGGCGGCTGACCCCATAACTCCTCCATTTAAAACCCCACATGGCCCCCTGGGACCCCACTAAACCACGACGGCAGAAGATGGAAAATGTCTCCTTAATGGGAAAAGTTGACAAGGAACGTCAGCAAGAATCTGCATGTCATTGCAAAATACAAGTCATCGCAAGCCACACAAAAACCAACCAGTGTTTTGAGAAAGAGAAACTCAATAAAATGCTGTCTTCCATCCGTCAGTTAAATATTTAGATAATACCTTACCTTTAGGTTCTCTTAAAAGTTCTGTAATTATTATTATTATTATCATTAATTTTTTTATCCTTTATCTAACCAGGAAAGTCCTGGCCAAGAAGCAGCAAAAAAGGCAGCACAAGTTACAGTTACAACATACAAATAGCTATCAAAATATATTGTAATATTTTCTCCTTGGTAATAGACTTACCATGAAAGCTATGATTAGCCAAGCTCAAATGCAGCTAAGCTACAATACAACTCTTCTGTGGAGTTTTCAGTATTTTAAATTATAAAGCTCGCTAGTTAAACACAGACGGCCAAAGCAAGCCATATTTAATATTAATTAAATTGATTCTACATAACGGAACGAAAGGAAACAGTGGTCAAAGTGTAGCTAACGAGCTAATGTGCTAACGACGATGACACGTTCTTATTACAGCCATGGAAAAGCTTGGAGGGGAGGGGTACCTGGCGAGGACAGCACGCTCCAACTCTTCTCTTTAATTCTTCCTGGAGGTCACCTGGTCCGACCCCTAGACCTCCTCACCCTCTCATCTGCTCCTCAGGTCAGGGTGAACTGCCTTGGTACTGTGGTAGAATTTAATGAGCATATTCTATGGTAAACCATGATTATTATTATGTCTTATATATATATATTAATGGTAGAAGACACATGATACCTGCAGAGCCTGGATTCAGAACAGATGGTGGGACACATGAGCAGGTTGACCTCAGCCTTCAGCCCTATGATTATTTTGACTACAGAGTTAATGCATGCTGGCCTCAGACTGGTGTCCAAAATCACTTTTGTTGATAATATTCTGAGACTGATGATTGATGAAGATTGACGTGGGCGGAAACCCCCACTGGGACAAAGGGATTCTTGTATGTATGCGTGTATAAAGGAGAAGCTGGGACCGATGTTCGGGCAGTGACTCTATAGACCCACTCAGGCTGTTGTCGTTGTTGTTTTTCTTCACGATAAAGTCTTTTTTCAATTCTTGCTCCGGACCCCTCGATTTCTTTTACACTCTCTCTCTTAAATTAGTCTAAGTGTTTTAAATCTCGATTAATCTTCGACAGTACCTGATGGAGGGAGGTGGAGTGAGATGTGAGGCGATGGGCTCAATCACGCGGACGAGCACGTGCAAATATTTGGAATCGATTAACCAGGATCATAATGGTATGGACCTTTAACCTGTGCTTGAAGCCCGAGGTTTGAGATTTAAGGAAATAGCCTGAATCCCTGTCAGTGAAATAGCCTACCACAATATTAGACAAACACCAAACCAATGAAAGGCCACGAGGTTCGTTCACTGATGAAAGTTCTTCGCTCCCTGCTGTGAACTTGACCAGCTGTCCATGTTACTCTGAGATGAACCTTGCGCACCAATCAGGAAGTAAATTAAGAGACGCTCCGTGGAAACACCACGTGATCACCAGGGGTTCGAGCACATTTTAAACTGACTTCTGTTCAAATTGTTTGGGTCGGGTGAGAGCGTGAGGCCGGAGATGAAAGTGTGAGGCTGGAGATAAGAGCCTGATTTAAGCGCCAGAAGCGTGAGAGTGGGCCTCAGGCATTAAGTGAAATGGCAGTTGACCTTGATTAGTTGCGGTCGGTAAGCTTTCGGTTGACCGATGCCACAAGTGGTAATTTTTTCTACCTCAATAGATAACCACATTTTATTTGAACTACTGTGCATATTGAGGCTCGAGCATTTTCCCAATCGTTTACTGTTAAGAAACGACATATTTCTTTCATGATTAGAAGGGGGTGCGTTTCGCCTTACCTTTTATACGTTCGTCGAAACTTGACAAATAGCGCCCCCTGCTGGCGGAATCACAGCTACAGAAGACAGCATATATCCTGAATAAGGCCGCGAACCCAGACGTTACTGAAATGTAACGTTAGGTCTAAACCAAATCTACAGAAAACAACTATTAAAAAATAAAGACAAGCATCTTTGAAATTGAAATCACATTTATTTTAGTTTTTTCTAGGAGCTGATTGACTCACATGATGAACCTTGACCTTTTGAGTACAAAACAGTTTGGCATCCTTCCCCTACTTTGTCATCTCATAACAATCTTGTTGTTTTTTTTTACCTCAGACACACACACACACACACACACACACACACACAAACACCCAAACACACACATACACACAACCCTTATAGCCAGTTGTACTAGCTGGGGTATAGCGACACATTCAGATAAACCATGACTGGCTGCATTAGTTACTGTTAGCCCAGTAACTGACCAGTGATGCCCGGAGGGGACAGACTCTGGCTGCTGTAACACGGACATTGGAGGAGTGTTTCTAGTCGTCGTGGGCTTATCATGTTTTAGTTTAACGTCCTGTGAGCAGGACGAGAGGACCAATCATACTTCACCGTCGTCTCATTCACACCAGCACCAGTTACCTCTCAGCTGTTTCGGAACCTATCTTACGGAATAAAAAATAAGAAACACTCTAAGAGTCACCCTTTCCAGGACTGCAAATACGGAAATGCACAGAGCAATAAAAATACGTAGCATCAAATGTTGAAATCAATTCACAACAGAGGATTTTAAGATCACTTCTTTTTTTTCCCTTGTAACTAGCTTGCTAATAAAACCGCTGATAGCTCTACTAGCGTCGACAGTTTAGTTAAGTACATGTAGTTATATAGTATAGATATATATATATATTCTCCATAAAACATCAGAGGAAGGGGAGTGTGTGGGTTAAACAGTCATGTTGGAACATGGTCGTCCTACGGAGAAAATAACACGTGGTTGAGATGTGGTTGGTCAACACGGACCCAGAGACGCGGGATGGGGTCGATAACGACGACACTGCAGGGATAAAACACCCGAGGTCTGTGGAACGGCGACTGTTCGAGGTCATACGTGTGTTTGCGTGTTTGGAAGGAGGGGCCCTCGGTGCCGCGGCCCCCTGCGCTGAAAGAGTTTTGGTTGGCGGTCGTCTGCGTGGCGTCCGTCTGAAGACAGTTACTGGACAGTTACTGGAGTTACTGGATTTCAACGAGTCTGAAAGCGTCCCCTCTGTAATTCAAGTAGTGGAGGCTGCGGGTGTGTGGGACCCCGGCGGTCCCCCAGGCCCCCCCCCCGCCCCGCGCCGTCCAGCCAGGGGCCCAGGGGTCCTGGGAGTACTCTCTCAAGGCCTCCGATGGAAACAGCAGGTTTTACAGAGGCAAGACGCGGAAGTAAAGTCACTCTTTGGCACATCCGGTCCCAAAGGTAAGACAGGACAGACGTAGAGAGCCGACAGACCGAGGAGGAGCACTCAGTACGGCTCTCTGTTCAGGGTCCGAGGGAGACGCAGGACACACACTGCCGACGTCCAGGTACAAACACTCTCACACACAACCGTTCTCAAGCGTCAGACTTTTCCGTTTTAGCTTAAAAATGACTAAACTTAACACATTCAGATGTGAAATAAATAAATAAAAGAATTTTGATTACAAGGAAAAAGGCAGGACAAAGAAATGGCGTTACTTGGTATGGAAAATATAAAAAAGTCAAACTGCGAGTTAAAAAGAGCTTGTGCGCCATCGGCACAACAGCGCCTCTGGTGGCCGCCACAGCAAAGTGCGAGTAGAAACGCCACAAAACATTAGAAACGGCACGAGAATTGGGGCCAAAAGTTAGATCTTTGATTGTTTACAAATGTGTGCATATAAATATATTCATCGATTAGGTGCTTCAGCTACATTCAGGCAACGGAGTAATTTAGGGACTTAGTTGATGTCCACCCGTCAAAAAGTGAGCAAAGGTTTGTTTCCCTTTTAAGGTGTGCTTTCAATTCCTGCTACCTAAACCAATCAGAATTCAGCTTTGTCTGCTGCGCCCTGGTAAATTAGGGACAATGGGTTTAGTGCTCAGTATTTGATCCATGTTTCTAAACCGTTTTTATGTGTTTAAATCCCTACCTCGAGACTTACATTGTTAAAGGTTATAAAAGTGTCACTTAATCTCAGTCAAATGCTCTCTTGGTGAAATCACAAAGGCTAAAGCTACTAGTGCTTCTAGAGGGGCGGAGAATCGGGTCACCAGTGGTAAAGTGCGTCAGGGTGGCATCGGGGTGCGACTATACCCTCTCTTCTGATCGATATTCCCATCATGCATCGCTCCAACTCAGATCCTGGACCTTAAAGGGGACCTATTATGCTTTTTCGACTTTTATGACCTATAGACGTTGTTATAATGATTGATAGTCATGTTTAACCATACTAAAGTGGCAAATAATGACGTACATGCATTTCGACGTATTCCCTGGTGACAGTCTGGGGTGGCTGTGCAGAGCGCTAAACACTCGGGACAACGTTTGCGATTCACTTGTTCACATTTCCGGGAAATCATCTAAGTAGACGTACTCCTGCCACGCCCCCATATGCCTTGTCAAATCTGCCCGCGCGCGCGCTTCAAGGAAGGTAACCAATCACAACAGAGTTTGGTTGGCAGGAGGGGGGCGAGGGGGCGGAGAAGGACGAAACCGAGCGTTGACAGAGAATGCTGAAAGGGCCCAGATGAGAGGAAGAGTTTCCCGAAAATCTACATCGTTTTTTGTGTATGGTTAAACATGACTATCAATCATTATAACAACGTTTATAGGTCATAAAAGTCGAAAAGCATAATAGGTCCCCTTGAACTGCACTTCTTACGCATTTCCCTACATCATCAACTTAACCATCTCTAAGCTAAACTTCAACTAAACCATCTCTAACCTAGTACCTAAATTAACCATCGCTAACCTAAACTTTAACTTAACCAACTCTAACCAAGTACCTCAACTAATCATCTCTAACCTAACCCCTAAACTAAACATACCTAAACTAACCATCTCTACCTAACACCCTAAACTAGCAATCTCTAACCTAACACCTAAACCAAACCCTTGCTAACGATACCATTGATACCCCTGATACCTCTACAAACCGTTTGCAATGCATAATGGGAGTAAGCATCAGTAGAGTAAGGTGTACCTGTCAGGAGGAGGTTGTAGGATGGTCACTGTGCGGTGAGTCCTCGTTCACCTCTGCTCAGAAGGTCCATACCCAGTCAGACATTCAGGACGACCCAACGCAAACCGGCCCGTCCGAGACGGGACGGTCGCACCATGGTAACGCACGGCCGGCCCGAGAGCATCGGAGTTACCCCCCTGGCAACGGGCCGGAGTAACAGTCAAGGGACGCAGCGAGGCGAAGGTGCTTGGGGGGTCTGAGAGGCTAGAGCGGGGGGGGGGGGGGGGGGGGGGGGGGCGGTCCTTAGAACATCTCAGTGAAGGCCAAATAAAAGAAGCAGATGAAGAAGGCGGAGTAAAGGCAAGCTTGTGGAACGACCAGGAGGGGGCGTGTCTACACCTATGGGGCGGGGCCTGGGGCAGGGGCGGGGGCGGAGTCTGTCATGGGCTGCTCCTCTGGGAACTCCGGCCCCTGAGGGCCGGGGACGGTGGGGACCCCCTGGGCCGGGGGTCTCTGTGAGGGGGGGTCGGAGGGGGGAGCTACGGCGGCGGCAGTGGAAGAGGTAGAAACACAAGCGGGGGGGCCCCCGACCGGAATGGGCCCCTCCTCTGGAGAAGGCCCCTCCTCATCCTGGGCTGGGGCCCCGGCCGACAGACCCTCAGCCTGGGCGCTGTGGGGGGCCGCCGGAGGGCTTGGGGGTGGAGGAGCCCTTGGTACAGCAGGGTGGGTGGACCGGGGCCCCCCAGGGGGAGCAGAGTCTGTGGAGGCAGGAGGCTGTTGTGTAGGAGGGTCAGTGGCCCCTCTGTGTGTGGGAGGGTCTGTAGAGCCAGGGGCCCGGAGTGTAGCGGGTTGGGGGGAGGAGAGGCCGCTGGGGGGAGCAGGGCCGTTTGACGTTGGTCCCTTGGGGGTCTTAGGGTCTGAAGAGGCGGAGCCCCGGGGCGTGAGTGGGTCCGTGGAGGCGGGGCCCCTGGGAGGGGTCGGGTCAGTGGAGGCGGGGCCCCGGGGTGTTGCCAGGTCAGTGGAGGCGGGGCCCTTGGGCGTGGTCGGGTCAGTGGAGGCGGGGCCTCTGGGTGTGGGCGGGTCGGTGGAAGCGGGGCCCCGGGGCGTTGGAGGGTCGGTGGAGGCGGGGCCCCGGGGCGTTGGAGGGTCGGTGGAGGCGGGGCCCCGGGGCGTTGGAGGGTCGGTGGAGGCGGGGCCCCGGGGCCCATCAGGCTTGCTGTAGTTCATCTTGATGATGTGCTGCTGGAGGTGCCTGATCCAGTCCTCCTGGATGGACAGGGGCCCCTGAAACTCCACCTCGCAGAACCTGGGGGCCACAACAAACACAGCAGAGCCAGTGAGAAATGAAAAGGATTTTCCATACCTTCTCCGTTGACCTAGAGATCCCTCCTGTCCTCTCGGATTTAAGCCCCGTCCAAACGGAGCCGATATTTTGGTGGAACCGCCAAGTCACAAGTGCGTTTCGGCGAATCCGTTTTAAATCTATCCGGACCTATGCGGTTTTGCCTTAGGATTCGTGTGGGTGCCTGAAACACAAACGATGACGTCATCGCCCACCCCTCGACCCTCTAGCCAATGACCTCTCAGAACTCACAACAACAAAGATGGCGGACTACATGCTTGTGATGATTCTGCAGCAGATAATGTCCCTTGTTGGGTTGCTAGGGCATTATTTAATGAGAATCCGCGACCAAAATGAGCGAAAAATGATTACGGACGGACAAATACACCAAATATATATAGATCAATCTTCGTAGAAGAGCTGTTCGTGTTACTGGTTCTTCTCGAAATGTATGTTTGTAAACAACGAGCAGCCTTTATGCGCATGCTCGCTTTCTGTAGCAGAAACAGCGCCCTTCATGGGCCTGGAATGTGTACTACAGCGTTTCTACAGATCGATGCGATTTCGCAATGACATATGTAACTGGTATATGATGTTCCTGAACCGCATAAAACGAAACCGGATAGTTTTCGCCCGTTTTGGCTACGTGTGGACGGGGTTGGCATTTCAACTGTAGCCACGAGGTCTGATGCGGAGGCCAATTGACGGACTTCTCTGTGTATTACGTCAACGGTCTCACAGCCTTGCAGACATGTCCACTTCACCCGTAGTGTGAACCACACTCTCCCACCGTGACCAATCAAAAACTCTCCACGACGGTCACTCCCCCCTCACCTTTGTTTCCTTTGAATTAACTACGATGTGAAATGTAAGCTTACTCCCAGTACAGAGTGGAGTCACTCACCGACATTTGAGGGTGTAGAGCGCCCCCACCAGTTTGACCAGGGGGTAGCTTGGGGGTTGGGGCACCAGGGAGGGGATGGTCCCGGAGCGGGGGGGCCTGGGGGCGCTCTCCCTCTCCGCCCCCTCGGGGAGGGACGGGTGCTTCAGGGGCCGCCGCTCAAAACCTGGGGAGGAAACCAACGAAGAGATGAACAGGATGTGTGTGTGTGTGTGTGTGTGGGGGGGGGGGGGGCATAGAACACAGCGATCAATCAGAAGGTTGTGACTGAGTTTGGGTGATGCTACGCTAATGTAGCAGTAGTCATTCACTGCACTGTTGTTTTACACAACTTAACGAGTTTCGTCTAGTTTACGGACGCATTTCAGCATTTTGCATCGACACGCGCTGCGTGTGGAGTGGCGTGTGTGTGTGTTGTGTGGCTGCGTGTTTATGTGTGTGTGTGTGTGTGTGTGTGTGTGTGTGTGTGTGTGTGTGTGTGTGTGTGTGTGTGTGTGTGTGTGTGTGTGTGTGTGTGTGTGTTTATGTGTGTGCGTGTGTGTGCGTGTGCGTGTGTGTGTGTGTGTGTGTACGTACCTCTGGGCAGGCGCACGTTGAGCTCGCTGCGGGCCACCTGGGCGTGCAGCGGCAGGCTGGGTCCCTGGCGGGAGGGGCTGCGGCCCTCGGGCCCCGCCTTGGGCGTGGCGTGGAGCGGCGGGGACAGGAATTCGCTGCGGTCGGAGCGCGGCGGACGGGGCGGGGCCAAGGAGGACCAGGGGGAGGAGCCGGAGGAGGTGGAGGAGGAGGAGGGCTTCAGGGCGGGGATGGAGATCAGGTGGTCCGACGACGGGGACAGAGGGGAGACGTTCTTCTGCCAGGAGGAGGAACAGACCAGCGTTAAGGAAGAGAACCAGGGAGACACCAGCTCACAGAGAACCACTGAAACCAGGCTGGTGAGGAGCTTCTGTATCACCTCCCTATTGGGACAATCATTTCCAAATGTAAAACTTGAAGATTTATATTAGTTTAAATGAATGAGGATTGATTATATGTTAACCAATCCAGTGAGCCGCACTCTTGTTATGGTACCTATAAGCAGCAGCAGGCCATGTGGCCAATACTTAAACTATGCCTTTAATACCAAGAACAGACCATGACCAAAAGACAAAATCAACACGACAAAATTCTTAGTGCTTGCACTTGGTTCTCTGACCATCCTAACTGTAGCGACTGAAATTGTTGTATCTCTTTCTTCTCTTTCTTCTAACAAATGTACTAATTGGAAGTCGTTTAGGATAAAAGCGTCTGCTAAAACCCTAAATGTGAATTTAAAATGTAAATGTAAATGTACACACAAACTATATTAACGTATCAATGCTGATAAATAGCAGCGATACATAAACTGGCTCCAATATTCAAGCTTGGCGGAGATGTGTCCTTTGTACACCAGTCTGTCCTTCACTCACACCGGTGGTCTACAGAGCCTGCACTGTAGTAGAACTGCAGGTATTCAGCCCCTGAGGTTGTTTCAAGGTAACGTATTCGGTATGTGTGTCACATCACAGCCCAGCGAGACGAGTGCTGCTGACGCGACCGCGCCTCTGAGTAATTCAGATGAAAAACAAAGCATTTCACCGCATCGGCACGCCATCGTTTATCTGGAGATGAAACGTTCACTGTCAGACATACCACAGTTACTATGGCAACCATCGAGCCAATTGCAGGGTTGTCTTGATGTCCCTGGCTGCGGTAATATTCCAAAGGTGTAACAATCTACACTGAGGGTCTGTAGCGTGGCGGGCTGAGGAGAAAAAGTGCGTCGGTGGCAGGTCTGTGTCACAGGCTCGGAGACAGTGGAGTCACGGATGCATGATGGCGTGAAACCTGATCTACTGACCAGGGTGGCCGAGACCCTCACAGACGCCTCCTTTAATGCTGCCCCCTGCATCTTTATCCCCCTATTGACGCATTGAAGTCCGACGCAGTGAACAATGATGGTCGTTTTATATACAATCTTTATAAATAACCCTTAGTTAATCCATTCAAATGTAAGTAAGCCCCCTTTATTAGCTCAAATTAGATACAAGATAATCATTTGGGGCTCAGAATTCTCGAAAGGAGGGGGGAGTTTGTTATAGAAATATTAATCATAACTTTAATATAAAATGATATACAAATGATATAAACCCTGTTTATATCATTACTAGTCAATTGAAAAGGCATTCTCCTTTGACCTAGAGATGTCTCCCATCCTCTCTCTTATGGAAATATGTTAAGGTAGTTTGCATTTGCATTTCCACTGTAGTCTGGTGCTGAGGCCAATCGACTGACTGACTGTAGATTTGCAGCCGGGCCAACTGTCTTGCAGCCGGGCAGGCGTGTCTAAACTCTCCGGGATGGTCACAACCCTGACCTTTGTTTCCTTTCTTGCTACTGGCCAACATGTGAACGTTTCCATATAAGAACTTAATGTTCAGGTGTTCCAATGCATTTTGAAATGTTGCCCTGCCTCAGGCTCTCAGTCTCTCAGTCGCTGAGCGTGCACAGTGCATGTAAACGCAGAATAAAACTTCTGGATTTGTTGGTTTGTGGGCACTACTTGAGAAAGGACCTGTCTTGGGCAGTTCCTAAGTGGCTCCTTGTGTTGGACAGACTAAGGCACTGCGATGGGAGAGGGTAAACACTCGGTGGCATTTGGAATATAATGGATGTCAAAGACTCTTCACCTGCCCAATTCAAATCACGCCTACACACACACACACACACACACACACACACACACACACACACACACACACACACACACACACACACACACACACACACACACACACACACACACACACACACACACACACACACACACACACGCACGATTAACAACAAAAATATGTGAGGAGAAGGAATGTGCATCGACTCGTCCACCCAGATCTGAGCTCCTCTGTCCTCAGACTCTAGATTACTCAGGATATTAATCCAACATCTGATTGTGACATTCGACTCAACCACGTCTCCCGCTCCCTCAGCGCTGGCTTACTCCTTAACTACCCAACTATCTCACCTAACTAGCTATACTGTAGCTAACCAATGCCCTTCAGGCCGGAGGTTGACCTGCTAAGTTTAAAGAGGTAACTTTACAAACCAATTTAACTCCCTGTCTAAAACTAGCCCACTGCAACTCATGTGGTGCCCTGCTGTACCGAGCTAAAGGGAGGGGGAGGTACCTTCTTCAGGCTGGAGCGGTTGACCTGCATGTAGCTGCGGTGCATCTCCAGGACCTTCTGCGGCCGCGTGCGCATCCAGGCACTGAGCGTCTCGATGGGCGAGCCGTTCACGCACCACTCCGTCACGCCAAACTGACGCAGGTGGGCCCGGGCGTGGCTGGCCAGCGCCTTCCGGTTCTCAAAGTAGAACCCGCACAGCTCGCAGCTGGCATCTGACCGGGGACCGGGGGAGAAAGGGGGAGAATATAATATAAATAAATTATTATTCCTGAGAATTAAACATAATGTTGGGGAACCGGTTACAAACTGTGATATATAGTTTAACAATGTCAACAACATAGATATACAGTATGTATCTACATACATGCACAGGAATGCTTCATTTTTATGGAAATGATTGCTGATGATTGCTGACGAGTGTTAGGAATTATTCCAGACCAAAGCAGAGAAACAGAACCCTGACTTGTTTTAATGTCGTTCTGAAAAACAGCTTGTAGAACACCTGAAATGTTTTGCGTATTTATATCGCTTGTAAATTAGTAACAAGGAATTTATGTTTTGCATTCCTGAAACGCAAGTGTGTGTGTGTTTGTTAGAGGTGGCTCGGTCGCGAACGAATCAGTTCGAATGAACGAATCTTTAAGACGAACGAACCGAACTGGTTCCTCTCTCTCGTTCGTCTTGTTCGTTCTCAGACTCGACTCCTCCCAGACCCACTAGTCGCAGACTTGCGGACTCGCTGACAGTTCTTTCACCCACTGTGAACACACAGTTTGTCAACTCACCGTGTGAGTGGTGAAGAGGGACCGACTAAGAGACGTCACGACTCACGAGAGCCAGCAAATTGTATGCTGTTCTAGGACTGAGTCTAGGACGCTCGTGTTGAATTTTAGCCAATGAGAGACAGAAATCAACCGATTTCTTGTGAAAAAAAAAAATGGGCTTAGTGAGCGAGCGTACGATAATACAATTAAATATCAGTGAAATGTTAAATGCATGTTTTCTTTGTATTGTATGCGTCATGCCAAATTAATAAAATATTTGAATGTCTCGTCAATCTGTCTCGTTCTTTCATGGTTCGTTCTGCCGCACGCGACCCGTACACACATTCCAGGGCTTGTCGTATCCTTTTGATATCACGCTCTCTCTTAGGTCCTGATATATAGTGGAATTGCGTCATTGTCCCATTGTCCCAGCCTTTATACCACAGATACTCTAGGGTCTATAGCAGATAACTGCGTGGTCTGATTACAGTTTAATTCATTTTTCACAACCTAATTTTGGCAGCTATTTTAGATTTAGTCTTGGGCTGCACAGGGTTCTGTTTATGAGAGCCTAAAACACCCGGGACCCCCACCATAATTGCTAAATCAAGTCTATTATCTTGCTGATATGTTAAACATCCGATAATCAACTACACTCCCCATCCCGCTGTGTTTGGTTAAAGTTGTAATGTTGACGTTTGAGAATGAGAAGGAGGGAGGAGCTGAGTCTGAGAACCGTGCATTCCATGATTCGATTCACCGCTACCGGAAAGTCGATTGAACGAACGAACGAACGATTCATCTTGGCGAACTGACCGACGCAAACTGAATCATGGAAACAAATCAATAAATCCACCACTAGTGTGTGTGTGTGTGTGTGTGTGTGTGTGTGTTACCCTGGGGTGAGGCTCCGTGTTTGTCGGGGGACGCCTTCCTCTTGAAGAGGAAGCCGGGCGGCAGGGCGGCGAGGGCCTTGGGCAGTAGTGGGGGCGCCTGCCCGGCCGGCCCCGGCTCCTCGAGCGGGGCCCTGCTGCCCAGGGGGGGCCCCTGGAGGCCCTTCCCCCCCGGGGCCAGCCCCCCCACCGCCGCACTCTGCTTCTGGAGCCGGGAGTGCAGCAGGCTCAGCGGCGACTTCCGGAACTTGGTGAGCTGGAAGCCGGGGCCCCCGGGCCCCTCGGAACTGCCGGGCCCCCCGGGGGGGTCCCCCCAGACGGGGCTGGCCGCGCCCCGCCTCCCCGCCTCCTTCTTCACCCGCTGGTCGGGGGGCAGGGTGTCCCCCCTCTTGGTCATGACCTCCCGCAGCGTGTCGATGGGCGAGCCGTTCACCGACCACTCCGTGATGCCCATCTGCCGCAGGTGGGAGCGGGCGTGGCTCGACAGGCCCTTACGGTTCTCGAAGAACTCGCCGCAGAACTCGCACTGGATCTCCCGCGGGGGCTCCGTCTCGTGGGACACCACTGGGGGGAGGGGGGAGGGGGGAGGGGGGAGGGGGGAGGGGGAGGTTAACATGACACCAGGGTTCAGGACATCAACCTGCAGCCGATGAGCCCCCTTCAGCAGGAGGACCCCCCCCCTGACGACCCCCCCCTGACGACCCCCCCCTGACCCCTGACCTGGAGGTCATCTGAAACACTCCAATCACATCCATGATTTGGAGGAATTGTTCATGAAGGTTTCCGAGGAGTGCAACAGCCACAGATCACTCTCTGAAACGAGACAGTGGTGACCTCACTATGGGGTCACCCCATCACACTTCACGCACGGCGACATAAACTAGGTTCAAACCCGAGCTAAGAAGTGAATACTGTCAACATTCTGTCATGTATTTCCCCTTTGGACACCAGCAAACTCAAACAATTCTATTCACTCAATGTTCTTCTATTCACTCCGTTATTACCTAGAGCAGGGGTCGGCAACTGGCGGCCCACGGGCCATAACTGGCCCGCCAGACATAATATCTGCCCCGCCAGATTATTCTGAAGTTATATGTTTGTTTGTTTTTTATATTGAATATCTATCTCACTTTTTTTTCTTTCACAACCGTTTTTTGAATTTAACTGTATCAAATCCTGCTACTACTCCCGGAAGGTTAGAGACACACTCGTCACGCGTAAGCTGCGAGGGGCTGAGCAGGAGTTATTGGAAACGATGCAATATTAAATGAAACGGAACCCCCCTTCATAGGCCTATATACAACAACCATGGCGACCCGACGTTACGTATTTTTGTGTGATACTGCACGTAGAGAAAGGCAGGAGCTATTGACAAAAGTATACAAAATATTTAAGCTGTTTAACGCAAGTAGAGTTTCTGATGAGGCTACTTCGCCTACAGCTCTTCTAACAGTGAGTAGGCTAGGAAAGGAGGTTTGTGTGTGTGCACACACAAGTCAGTCAGCACCCGCCAATGTTGTGTGTATATGTGCGCGCAGTCAATCAGCACCCGCCGTGGTGTGTGTGTGTGTGTTTGTTTGTGTGTGTGCAGTCCGTCTGCACCCGTAGCGGTGTGTGTGTGTGATGTGTTTTGTTGTGTTGTGTGAATTGTTTTAAGAGTGGTTGGCTGCTTTTTTAGGTACGTTCTACTGCCTTCTCTCCAGCTTAAGGCCTTTCTATACTGCCAAGCTGGTTCGGTCAGGCTTGGCACGCCGGGCGATTTCACCATCTTATCTCAAGTTTCCTGTGTAAAACCGAGGGGGTAATATGCCCCGTAAGTCGCGGCGCGGGCTTTCTTGGTTCACTGGAGTAGGCGGGGCTGCGCACGGAGTCTAGACCTCTTATGCATAATAATATGAATAATATGCATATTCCCTTTTTCTTTATTTTTTTGTGAATGAAGAATGAGTTCACGTCCGTGTGAAGGCTACAAACGCGATTAACTATAAGTGCAAGAACGGCAACATATTCTTTATTTTGCTGACCGCTTTTTTGTCGGGTTTTTTATCCCGACAAAAGCCTCGTAAGGACAGTTCCTCTGCGTCTCTCTCGTAGATCGCACCATCTTTCAATGTCTTTGTTTAATACGACTGCATCACCTTCTCTTACATGATCAGCAGCTAGAGGGTTTCACTTTCTCTCCAGTTAGAACGGCTCATGATGATATCGCTGCGTTGTCTCTGTGGAGACAGCGCAGCAACACCACTACCCAACGTGATCAGGCATGACATTTACGTGATTAGGGCATACACTTGTTTATATATACATCTTTTAAGAGACATCTAGTGCTTGGTAGGCATATGACTAAGCCAGCTGACAGGTCTGAGTCGCAGTTCCAGATGCACTTTCATTAATCAATTCCTTGAACTTTGATAATGTTCTTGCCCGCCACCTACTGGCTGGATAAGAATTGCCACGAGGCCAAACTCAGTTGCCGACCCCTGACCTAGAGAGTCTAACGACCAGATTAAATTGGTCAGGTTCTACCCTCTAGACTCAGGTTCTATGCTCTGGATCTAGGGTCTGACTCAACCAGGTTAAGAGGCAGCAGGTTCTACGCTCTAGATCTAGGCTCAGTAGACTCACCCAGGTTAAGGGGTAGCAGGTTCTACGCTGTAGGTCTAGGCTCAGTAGACTCACCCAGGTTGAGGGGCAGCAGGTTCTACGCTCTAGATCTAGGCTCAGTAGACTCACCCAGGTTGAGGGGCAGCAGGTTCTACTCTCTAGATCTAGGCTCAGTAGACTCACCCAGGTTGAGGGGCAGCAGGTTCTACGCTCTAGATCTAGGCTCAGTAGACTCACCCAGGTTGAGGGGCAGCAGGTTCTACGCTCTAGATCTAGGCTCAGTAGACTCACCCAGGTTGAGGGGCAGCAGGTTCTACGCTCTAGATCTAGGCTCAGTAGACTCACCCAGGTTAAGGGGCAGCATGTTGTCGCTGCTGTTCCAGCTGCAGTTGAGCGGTTCGGCAGGGAGCCCCCCGGACGCGCCCACGGCCCCGGGCATGGTGACCTCCAGCAGCTCCGGCTCCGGCTTGGGCTTCAGGACCACGCCCCCGGAGGAGGAGAGGGGCGGGGCCGAGGGGGGCGTGGCCCGGGAGGTCCGGCACCCAGCGGGGGGGTGGGGGCTGGAGGGCCGGGCGAAGGCGAAGGGAAGACGGCCCAGCAGGGGGGCGGAGGCAGGCGGCGAGGAGGAGGCCGCCGCCAGCGGGGAGCGGGGGGGGCCGGGAGAGGACGGGGGCGGGGTCTTGCGGGGTTTGAGGGGCAGTGCACAGGGGAGCCCCCGCTTGGCGATGACCTCCCGCAGCGTGTCGATGGGCGAGCCGTTCACCGACCACTCCGTGATGCCCATCTGCCGCAGGTGGGAGCGGGCGTGGCTCGACAGGCCCTTACGGTTCTCGAAGAACTCGCCGCAGAACTCGCAGCCGATCTCCTTTGGAGGTTCATCTGGAGGAAGACGACAGGAACAGGGTGAGTAGGGGGGGTACCCCTCTATGAGACCACAACACCAGGGTGACCCCTCAATGAAGACAAGGATGGGGTCGAGTATGGGGGGGTACCCCTCAAGTAAAACACCAAACCAAGGTTACTAGTTGAGATTGATCAATTTACAGGAACTACAATATTGCCTTAAAACAGAGATTAAAGCTAGGGTGGGTAATTTCTTTACTGTAATATTTGGCATAACTGTCCTAATAGCCAGTCAGCTATATGTAGGTGAAGTGCTCTGAGAATATCTGCTCATAACTTTGCTCTCCCCTGCCTCTGTGGGCCGCACCCAAAAATTGCCACCGCTCATGTACACTTTGACCAATCAGAGCGAGGCTCCGATTCTCCGTTCTTATTGGCTGTGGGACTGTCCGGTCACCTTGGCAACGACGTTGGTGCGTCCCTGCGTGAGCGTTCACGAGCCTAGCGGTCTGACAGTTTTGTACTACTACGGCGGACAACAAATGAATAGCCGTGTCTTCATCAACGGCCCATACATTTCCCATTCCCCGGATACCATCAACTAACACCACTAAGACAGAGAAAAAAAGAGGAAAGACACTTGTTGAAAGGACAGCTACTAAAAGGGAGGCGGAGAGAGCTCGAAATAAAACCAGAGTAAACATCGGCGTGGCTTATGAGCGATGGAGAGAGTTACGTGACCGGAGAAACTTAAAATCGGACCCTGAGATGGCTATATTTCTTATAGACAGGTAAGGAATTGTGCTATCCCTCCATGGTATATTGCGATGAATATGTAAAGTGTCGGCTGGTATGGTTTTTTACTAAGCAAAGCCACGATAACCGTTACATTACGGTTCTGTAATGTAACCATTTCAATACGGTTCTGTAGGATGTCTTGCATCAGCCGATGGTTCTTTTCCCGGTCCGTTTTATAGGTTAGTTATGGTCACACCAACCCTGGCTGTCGGAATAACACAGAGATTGTGCTAACACGTGGCCTAGGCTTCAACTCAACTGTGGATAATGTCCGAGTCACGTTTGTATAAAAGCTACGTTGACACAACTGCCAAGATAAGCACTGCGAGGGAAGTCTAGCATATGATATTCCATGTATTGTTATAACGTTGTTGCAAGCTAGCAGCAGCCTAGCTCAGTTTCGCGATCGCTTTGAAGTGACGGTTTCCTTGTGTGTAATCTGGCTTTCTGTGTTATTTTAACAAATATATTTTTTTTTTCAGCACAGTACTGTACATACACAATGATGGACAACGACAGTAAAGAGATCATATCGATTGTCAATATTGATAAGAGGGAGACCTAGAAGAATTCTGTTATCATGGAGAAGGAGGTTTTGTTTTGTTTTTTTGTTTTTTTTTGCTTTTGTTCTTATGCTAACGAACTACAGTTGCAATTAGTTTGCTATCTTGCTTGGCTGATACAGCTACCTTTCTTAGGCCTACCAGCGCAATGGCAATGATTTTAAGATAACATACATGGTATGTCTGTGAGTAAGATGTTGATGCTATATATGTACTTATGTAGCAATCAGCACTAATGTTTAATTACCTCGGAATCGGACATGGTGTTTCGTCTTCCTATCAATGTAACTGAATTCACATGAACGCGCATAACTGACGTTCGGTGGGAGGAGCTACAGCAGGTAGCGTGGCAGGGACGGGCCAGAGAGCACGCGACGGAATCTCAACGGCTGTTTTCTCCAAAATCGCCCACACTAGCTTTAAGACTGAACGAAAATCTCTTTAAATACAATCCAATGAGGAAGAGTGAGGAGGAGGAAGAGTGAGGTGGTGAGACTGGACCTACTGTGAGGAGGAGTGAGGAGGAGGAAGAGTGAGGTGGAGGAAGAGTGAGGAGGAGGAAGAGTGAGGAGGCGCTGGACCTACTGTGAGGAGGAGTGAGGAGGAGGAAGAGTGAGGAGGAGGAAGAGTGAGGAGGTGAGACTGGGCCTACTGTGAGGAAGAGTGAGGAGGTGGACCTACTAGTAGGAAGACTGAGGCGGAGGAAGACTGAGGATGTCTGGACCTACTGTGAGGAAGAGCAAGGAGGAGGAAGAGTGAGGAAGAGGAAGAGTGAGGAGGGGGACCTACTGTGAGGAAGAGTGAGCAGCTCCCCGCTGCTGAGCCGGAACACCTGGATGGAGGACTTGGGCCGCTTGGCGGGGGGTCCCAGCAAGGAGGACATGGAGGTAGCTTTGGAGGAGGGGGACCCCCCCGCCCCCTTGAAGAGGAGCGAGGAGGAGGCGAGGAGGGGCCGCTTGGAGGCGGGGCCCTGGGGGCGGGGGGGCGTGGCCTGCAGGACGCTGGCCTTGTGCTTGAAGTCGTCGGTGTGGATGAGCTGGTTGAGCAGCGTGATGGGGGAGCCCTTGGACTCCGAGTACTCCACCCCGAAGTGCCGCAGGTGGGCCCGGGCGTGGCTGGACAGCCCCTTCCGGGTCTCGAACCAAGCACCACACAGGTGGCAGATGATGTCCTTGCTGGGGTCTCCCTCCAGGGCTGCAGGGGGGGGGGAGAGAGACGGCGTCAGTGCAGTCGGAACGGAGGGTAGAGGCACTGAGGACGTCTGGACAGACTGCCACAATATTAATTTTGCATTTTTATGCTTTATTATAGAGCGGGAAAGAGAGGAAGAGGAGGAGCCACGGGACGCGCCCACTTCACAGTACTCTACTAAGAAACTCCTCCCACTACCAGAGAAAGAAACTCCATCATTTCTTGTATTCTAATGTTTGAATATTATTTCTCCAATAGATAGCATACACATGTCAAGACCTTTTTAATGTTTCTTTAACCAGAAAAAGATTCAGCCTCCACTAAGTATGCAATAATGTGATAATGTTAGGTACGTTTTATGTATATTAGCTCTGACCCAAGAACCTGAGAGGTTACACAGGTCCATCAGGTCTAGGGGAGCGGGGGGTCCCCAACACTTACTGAGGTTACACACAGTAGGTTCATCAGGTCTAGGGGAGCGGGGGGACCCCAACACTTACTGAGGTTACACACAGTAGGTTCATCAGGTCTAGGGGAGCGGGGGGACCCCAACACTTACTGAGGTTACACACAGTAGGTTCATCAGGTCTAGGGGAGCGGGGGGACCCCAACACTTACTGAGGTTACACACAGTAGGTTCATCAGGTCTAGGGGTCTGGGGGGACCCCAACACTTACTGAGGTTGAGGGGGGCGTCCGACTCCTGGGGGGCCCAGAAGGGCTTGGTGGAGGGGACGGTTCCGGCCAGAGAGAGGTGAGAGGTCACGGCCTTGACCCCGCTGCCCTTGTGGTCGGGGGAGCGCAGCGGGGAGGAGACGGGGAGCAGCGAGGAGACAGGCGCCTTCCGGACCACCGAGGAGAGGAGCCGCGGGGGGTAGGCCCCCGGGGGCCCCATGAGCACCGAGGTCAGCGACGACGACGGGGACGGGGACGGTGCCATTTTGGCCAGGATGGAGAGTGGGAGGGGCTTCTCCTCGAAGTCCATGTCGTCCTCGAGGTCGGGGTCCCGGCCCGGGGCGGCGGGGTCCGGGGGCCCCAGGCGCTCCTGGATGACCCGGTACAGCAGGTTGATGGGGGCCCCGCTGCCCTCCGACACGCCCAGCTGGCGCAGGTGGGAGCGGGCGTGGCTGGAGAGACCCCGCCGCGTCTCGAACCGCAGACTGCACACACGGCACGTCAGGTCTGGAGCGGCTAAAGGGAGAGGAGGGGGGGGAGGAGGAGGAGGAGGAGGAGGAGGAGGAGGAGGTGGAGGAGGAGGAGGAGGAGGAGGAGGGAATGGAGGAGGAGGAGGAGGAGGAGGAGGAGGAGGAGGAGGAGGAGGAGGGAATGGTGGAGGAGGGAATGGAGGAGGAGGTGGAGGAGGGAAGGGTGGAGGAGGGAATGGAGGAGGAGGAGGAGGAGGAGGTGGAGGAGGAGGAGGAGGAGGAGGAGGAGGAGGAGGAGGTGGAGGAGGAGGAGGAGGAGGGAATGGTGGAGGAGGGAATGGAGGAGGAGGTGGAGGAGGAGGAGGAGGTGGAGGAGGAGGAGGAGGAGGAGGAGGGAATGGAGGAGGAGGAGGAGGGAATGGAGGAGGAGGAGGAGGAGGGGATGGAGGAAGAGCAGAAGGAGGAGGAGAGACAGATGTGAGCTAGAGCCAACATCTGGACCAACCTTGCTCTTCTCTTAAGGCTGTGTTTCACCAGCAGGTGTGAGGATAAAGGCAGATGGTTCCAGTACACACAGGTCGGTCCCTCAGCTCACACACGTCACAAAGCCCTGCGGTGTTCTGTCTCCTCTCGGGCTCGGGTCTAAAACCACCCAATCGGCAAGCAGGAAAATATTCTCCAAATATACCAATACTATCAGGTTATTACACGGTACTTAGAATTATATAGCCTACATGTCTGTCAGGACCCCCTCCTGCTGTAAAACACTCCAGACAGATTCTCCACAGTTATTAATAGCATCACTAGACCCTCCTCCTCTCCACTCACCCTTGTCGTCTGCCTCCTCTGGAGCGCTGGAGACCACCGCGTCCGACCCGGGGATCCGAAACAATGTCTCGTCGTCCGCCTCTAGTCCCCCCGCATGACCTGCAATGTTCCCCATCGTTAACGTTACACGGAGCGGCAAACTAGCGGAACGACGCCGGGCAGCAGAGCGGCAGCGACTCCCGTTAAAACGTTAGCGCAGGTTAAAAACATTTTAGATTAAAAAGGTCCACGTAATTTAAATGATACGACAGATCATTCATAGTTTGCTCTATTATTACTCTTACTGTGTGTTAAATAACGTTAATACTGAAATAAATAATAATAACAATCTAAACGGATGCTTAATTAATTGCGATCTAGTTAATAAAACAACCCAGAAAATCAAATCCCGAACCAAGTGGGTCTCAGCTGCCTGGCTCGGTGGTTCAGGCAGAGAGAGACGAGTCTAGAACCAACATGGCAGGGGAGGCGCGCCGCCGCCGCGTTCCTGGGACTAAAGTGCCATTTTCTGCGACAAATCGCTAAATCAAAAGAGACGCGCAGACAGACAATGATGCCGCGTCTGCGCGGCGCTGACGCGATGTGAAGAGGCGGGTGCGCGCGGCAACTCGGAGCTCCCGTCTCCTCATAACTCTCTTAAAAACACCAACAACGCTCCTTCACCAGGCGCATAGAGGCACATAGAGGCGCACCACCACACCGGCGGGTTTCGAACCAAAACCAGCGAACTACAGTTGAGTTTGTATCCATTGCGCCAGATATTTATTTCGCAACCCGATACTTCCAAGTAAAGTAACACTTCTAGGCAGCCTATACTCCACTCCGGACAGTGATCGTAACATTAGATCTGCTCCCAGACACGGTGATTTATGATTTAAGAGGCACTACATTACCAGGTCGAAGCCCTCTCTAGTGACCGCTCAACACATTCCGCTCCTCGATCACAATCAGAGTAAAATGGCGAGGAGTGGGGAACTGAAGGTAATTCTTTAAGAGATCCTGCAGCACTGAACACAGGACGCTGCGTGGGTCCGATGAGAGTCGGACGTCTTCTCACTATTTAAACAATAACACTGCTACAATAAAGAGATCGACGCGTTATTACGCACGCACAATGGTAACACAAGACAATGACAATAGCTCGCTTTGTGCATGACATGCGCTACCTGTGCAGCCACACTGGTATAAATAAATAAATAAATAAATATATTTAAATATATATTATATGCAGCGCAAGATTGATCTCCAGACTTTATTAATGTTGTGTCTCTCTGCCAATGAGCAAACTACGCTGCGAGACGTTAAAGCGCGATGCGCGCGGCATCGACGCGGCAACAAAGTGATAAAACGGGGCACGCGGTGCACGCGAATCCTCTGTCGGTACTCACCGGTCAGACGCTGCAGTGCATCGGACTCCCGACCGCTAAAGCCAGACCGTTCCTCCGCTATTGTTTGGGTCTGCGGGGAGGTGGAAGCAGCCATTTTGCCCCCATAAGCAGTGCTGAGCTAAGGCGTAACCAATCGAGTCAAAGCAGAGGTTGGGATAAAGGCACCGCGTGCCACATCCACGGGAATCACACACACACACACACACACACACACACACACACACACACACACACACACACACACACACACACACACACACACACACACACACACACACACACACACACACACACACACACACACACACACACACACACACACACACACACACACACACACACACAAAGAGCCAATCCATCTCCTGCTGCCAAGTGACTTTAAGGGAAATAAATAAAATATGGGTCACGTTTGAGGGGGTGTGATTCTGTCTGGCCAGCGTCTAGACACACACATCTCTCTGCTTCTCCCAGACTCCCAGTCCACCACAAGTTCACCCAGCGGCCAACCCAGGCCAACTAGTACGACAGCCACCAGTACAACCACTATAACCAGCAGACTCTCTCCACTCGGCCCCAGTAGCTCCTACCTCCTGGTTCTCCCTCCTCCTCCTCCTCCTCCTCCTCCCCTCGGCTCCAGCCCGGGGGCAGTACTCTGAGCTTGTTCCTCGCGACCTTGGCTCCTGCTACTCCTCCTCCACCTCCACCCGACTCCTCCTCCAACTTCGCCCTCTTCCCCCGTCCCTGTTCTTCCTCCTCCTCCTCTTCCTCCTCTTCGTCCTCCTCCTCCTCGTCTTCGTCGTCCTCGTCGTCTCCGCAGGGGTCCAGGGGTCCGGGAGAGGGGGGGCTGCGGGGCGGGGCGGTGGGGATGACCAGGTCGGGCCGGGAGGAGAACATCTCCCTGAGGATGCTGATGGGCGAGACCGTCACGTCCCAGTTCAGGATGCCGAAGTCCCTGAGGTGGGCGCGTGCGTGGCTGGACAGCCCCGCCCGCGTGTCGAAGCCCGCGCCGCAGAACTCGCAGCGCATCACGCTGAACGTGTCCGGGTCGAAGTTAGCCACTGGGGGGAGAGGGGGAGGGGCAGAGGGTGATCTTTGACCTCCGAGGATAACCTTTCACCTCAGAGGACTGTTGACTCATCCATATGTGGCCTGTAGGATCGTTTGAGACGGTAACCATGGTTAAGGGCTCTAATAATAAATGGTTAAGGGCTCTACTAATAACTGGTTAAGGGCTCTACTATAACTAACTGTGGTTAGATAATGATTGTTGCGTTTGTACTAGTGTATAAAGTTGTAATAGTGTATGGAACTGTTGTCGTAGATGTTTGAGCCTCAGTCTCTTGACAAGTTGTTTACCGTACAGGTGACCCCTCAGTACACAGTAACCTTCCTATCCTCTGAGTTCCTGTTGTTATGGGTTCTGTTAACATTACTTCAACGTTCTCTTCTTCAAGTCGTATCAACACTCTGTTAGTGAGTATGAACCCAGCAACAGTGTTGTGTTGATAAAGTGCGTAAAACCTCCGCTTTCTTGCCTCTCATCAGATTAAAGAGCAGGTCTGACCTAAAGTAACATCAGGCCTCACAGCAGGGCGAGGGAGAGGACCACTGACCTTTCTTCCTCTTCTTCTGGTAGGAGAACTTCTTCTCGATGGCGTTGACCTCCTCCGCGGAGATGAAGTGTCTCACGTTGTAGCTGACGCCCACGCGGTTCAGGTGCCCCCTCACGTGATTGGCCAGCCCGATGCCGTTGTGGAAGCGGTCGGGGCAGTAGGGGCACCTCCTCTCCACGCTCCGGGGGCGGCCCGTCTCCTCGTCCACCTCCTCCTCCTCTTCCTCCAAGATGGCCTCCGACAGGAAGCGCTGCATCTGCTCCTCGTCGATGTCCTCCTCCTCCTCCTCGCTGTCCTCCTCAGCGGGTGCCAGGAGGCGGTTCCTCCTCCGTAAGAAGGAGAGCTGGCCGTTCTGCTCTGCTCCCTCCTCTTCCTCCTCTTCCTCCTCCTTCACGGTCTTCTCCAGAGGAGGTGACGCGCCAGAACTTTGGGTTAAACCCGAGGCATCTAGGAGAAATACAGCGTTAACCTCAGCGCATAATTGTGATATTTTGGCCAAATTGTGATATCTAACCTCGCTCTACTCTCCTAACCCTGCTGATTCACTGTGCCTCATTGGCTATATCCTAAGCCAATCAGAGGGCTTTTTACATTCCATAATCACACCAGTCGTTCTAAGTCTAAATAAACGCTATATAGAAGACAAACATAAAAATTGGACTCAGGCAATTATGCTATGAGGCCAACGATAAACAAGAAGGATCCACAGACAGCTCTCATCTCCTATGCTCCTCAGAGCAAGGTGTCTGCTGAGGTTTGGTCAGGAGCCACTTCCTGCTCATGATCAGATGCTCTCTCATATTAAACCATCACAAGTGTTTGGTCATTGATGGTCTTTGTTGTGGTATGGTAGGATTATTATAGTCTGTGTTACCTTGTGTGAAAGCGGGCCTTGTGTGAGACTTCAACCTCCCAGAAGACTTCTGTTCCGCCACAGCCCGGAGCTCTCCTCCTACTCTTCCTCCCTCCTCCTCCTCCTCCTCCTCCTCCTCCTCCCCGGGACGCCTCCTGCCCTCTGCTCTCGGCCCGGCCCGTGTCCCTTCGGTCCAGACCCGTTCTCGCCGGTTGGTTCTCCGGTTCCCAATACACTTGAACACCAGCTCCTTGGTCGGCCCCGGGTCGAACCTGGACCGGTCCAGGGTGGGCCTCGAGGTCTGGGTCACCTCAGGCGGGAGATGGAGGTGCTGCGTGGAAGACGAGGTGGCCCCCGACTGGGCGGCGGGGGGGCTCGGGCCGGGGGGGCTCGGGCCGGGGGGGTCCGGGTCGGGGGAGTACGGGGCGCGCTGGGACTTGCGGCGGGCGGGCGGTTTGGTGCGGTTGTGCGTCTTGGCGTGGTTGGCCATGGCCTGCGAGGTCTTGGTGCTGAAGTTACACGTGGGGCAGATGAAGCGCCGGCCCTTGGTGGGGGCCGCCCGGGCGCGGGCCGGGGTCCGGACCGGACCGGGTTTAGGCCCGGGGGTCGCGGGGTCGGTAACGGCTCCTGGAACCAGAGACAACGTTGGAGGGTTGACCGCTACGTCCAGGTCTACACCTTTGACCGGACCCGGGGCCGGGTGGGACTCTGCGGAGAGGTCCAGACCCACGGGGACCCCCCCCTCCTCCACCCTCTGCACCTCCTCTAGTCTCTCCGCCCCGGTGGCCCCCAGCTTCTGGATCTCCTCCAGGATGCGGGCCCTGGACTCCTGGTGCCTCCGGCGGTGCTCCAAGAGGTCCGGGGGGCTGGGCAGCGTCCAGCCGCACTCGGCACAGTGGAGGGGGGCCGCCCTGTCCGGCCGCTCCCCCCGGCCCCCCGGCGGCGGGCCCTGGACGTGCTCTGACATGTGCTCCTGCAGATGGACCTGCTTCTGGAAGTAGATGCTACATTCAACGCAGGTAAAGATGTCTCGACTCGGACCGCCGTCCTCCTCGTGGTGGCCTCCTCCTCCTCCTCCTCCTTCTGCCTCCTCCTCCTGCTCTGGTTCCTCTCCTCCAATGTCCTCCTCCCCTCCCTTCAGCATCTCCTCTCTCTCCTTCTCCCCGGCACTCCTCCCCTCGTCACTAACAGCGTTCGCCCCCTTGGGGGTCGCGGTCCTCCTCCCGGGGCCCGCCGCCCCTCCCGGCGGGGGTCCGGCCAGGCCGGAGAAGGGTCTCAGCAGGGCCTTCCTCCTCTTGCGGCGCTGGGTGAAGGAGCACTGGGCCCAGGCCGCCGGTGGGGGGCTCTCGGCGTCAGAGTCCCCAGGGAAGGAGTACACGTCTGGGGACGCTTCTTTGGCTTGGCCCCCGGGCGGTTTGTGCTTCACCTGGCTGTGGACCCCCCCCTCCTCGCCAGGCCTCTCCCCCCCCTCCTCGCTCTGGGTTTGGCAGCGGTCCTTTGGTTTCACTCTGGTTGGCTCTGGGGGGTCTGGCACCTTCCAGACACCGCCCCCCACCCCTGGGGAGGGAGGGGAGACCTTTGAGGTTAATCCCATGCTTTAAGTATTACATGATAGATGGATACAAAAGATTGTAAATGGTCTGCATTTATACCGTGTTCTTCTAACCAGTGGCCCCTCAAAGCGCTTTACAATGTAGCCTCACATTCACCAAATTAGGCCCACATTCACACACCGACGGCGGTGTCAGCCATGCAGGGCGACAGCCAGCTCGTCAGGAGCAGTCAGGGTGAGGTGCCGTGCTCAGGGCCACCTCGACACTCACTACGAGGAGCTGGGGATCAAACTAGCAACCTTCCGGTTACCAGCCAACCCGCTCTTCCTCCTGGGCCACATTTTATCCCCCCCCAAAGATATGACCTGTTGTCAGACATAGTGATGTTTAGTTTTGTTTATCAGGTTTGGTGCGCTTGAGGTCAAGGGTTAAGGGTCGGTTGGGATCAATCCCTCATGGGACTAAAGACAGTGTGTGTAGTGATTACGTTGTGTCCCGGGCGGCTGCCTCGGCGGGGACATATTTGGCTCCTGGGTCCTGGTGCCCCTCGGGTTACTGCCAGACGTGTCTACGGGACCCTCTCTGTCCCTCTCTCCTGGTAAGTGCTGCGCGTGTGCAGGGGTTTGGTCATGCTGCCCATCCGGCCTGGGGGGAATCAAACCACAACATTCACAATACACTCTGTATATACAAGACTGCTGGAGCGTTGATAGACATATGATATTTGTACATAATTTAAGTAGAAATGTGTAATAACTATATTAGATAAATAAATTATATCCTGTAGTATTCTATTATATTTTAACCTATATATTACATTATATAGTATTCTATTCTATTATATATTCTATAGTATTATATTCTATTCTATCCTATTGTATTATATTCTATAGTATTCTATCCTATAGCATTCTGTTATATTCTATCCTATATGTTTATCTCTCATCTCCCTCCTGCGTTGCTGTACCTGAGCCCAGAGGAGGTGTGTCCTGGACTGTGATTGGCCAGGCCGTGGGGGTTAGCAAAGTGCTGAAGTTCCTCCTCTGAGACACACACACACGCACACACACACACACACACACACACACACACACACACACACACACACACACACACACACACACACACACACACACACAGAGTAAGTTGCCAGCAGACAGTAAACATCATGATGTTAGCAAGCTGACAGCTGATTAAGAGAGAGCATCAGACTGCAGACTCTGGCACAACATCCAACGCTGTTTTTCCCATTAGCACGTCTGACCAACCGTACCGCGCTGGTTTGCGTTTCATCTGCCAGTTGAACCGTGCCGTACCACGCCGTTTAGCGGCTGAGATGGAGCTTCACTGAGGGACACGGAGCGACCCCCCCGCCTTCCAGACGTCTGCGCTGACCTCAGCCCTGGATGCCGCTCGGAGAGAGAAGTTGTCTCTCAACCTGAATATATAGACCCATAAACCGTGTTCTGGTGTATGAGACGCATCGCCATGCGACCCGGACATGGCTGGAGTCCTCAACAGCTGGACTCATTAGTAACCGTTCGCTCCTGTTACGATATCAGGCTCACTAAAGAGAGTAATGAAGGTTTAATAGAAGCAAACCGCAGTGATGCTAGTTTGACGGTATGCTCTTGCAAAACCAAACAGCTCGGTAAAATAGGACAGATTTCTTTCAGATTAGTCCTGGTCTAACGACTGGACAGGACTAATCTGACATAAAGCGGCTTTCAATGAGCGTTTGAGATTAGGAGGCAGACAGGGGTTATGAACGTCGAGCTCATCATCGTGGTTCATTGTGTGTGTTGCGTCTGAAACAACACAAATATATTCAATCTTTAAACAAACTAATCCGACATCAGGGTAGGCTATGATGTAAAACTAAATGGGCGGTAAAAGTGTGAGTGTTGTTGTGTAGTCGACTCAAGCCAAATCATCAGCTGAAGACACGCCTTCAAGCGGGAAGCTGGTTGGGATGGAAACGCGAATCCCAGCCACTTGGTCTGCTGGACCAAACCGAACTGAACCGAGCACAACCGGAATGAGCCAGTTTAGTACAGTTAGAAAACGCCATGAATGATGTGGACTCTGCAACAGTTAAAAGCGGCAGACAAAATTTTTCTAATATGTCGCCCTGCTTTAAATAAAGAGGCTACAGTACGAACACATGAAGGCTTAGGAACTAATACAAAATAAATGAATAGAGGATTAATAAATATAATCATATGCAAGTTCAGTGTTTCACTGCGTGTCTGTAACTGTGCAGTGTCTGTTACACTGTAGTTTCTGTATTTATAATGAATTAACTCTGTAAGTCATCAGGTAAAAAGGTTTAAAGCCAGGAGGTCCCGGGGTCCCGGTGTCTCAGCAGCTACTCACCGTCTACCGTCTCCTTCTCTGAGTCTGAGTCCCAGGTGAGGGAGGGGGGGAAGGACCTCCTGGGGGACCCCCCTCTCCCCTGGTCTCTCCCCGGGTCTCTCCCCGGGTGGTCTCTCCCCGGGTCTGCTTCTCCCACCTCCTCTCCCGCCGTCCCCGGCCACGGTGAGCTGCTGTTACACATCCTCTCCTCTCCAGCGCTGAACGATCCAGAAACCTGGCACGCGGACATTTCTTGCTTATTATTATGTATTCTGATTGAAGCACGTTTAGTGCAACACATTTTTGTGACGTCACCAAGTGGGCGGGCCCCAATATCGCAACAAATGACAGACAGGCGCTACTCAAACAACACCAATCACGGCCTGACCCCACGTCACATCACTTCTACAGTCTCCTCTCCCTCTTTTATCTCTATCTTTGATAAGAAAAACTACATAACAGGACATTAACGAGCCAACCCGGTTCTGGAAGCCTTCTCCTCCCGCTACCTGCCCCCAACACACCGCTTCTCAGACCGCGTCCCTGCTGCTCCTACCTCTGCGGTGCGGCTGGAGCCGGTGTGGTCGCCCGGGGGGCCACAGCTGTTCCCTGGGGCGACTCGGGGGCCCTCTGGCTCCATGGTCCCCGGAGGACCGTGCTGAGTCCCTCTGCCCGGCGGCTGGCCTACATCCTGCAGCGTCCTGTACGCCAGGTAACTGGGACAGACAAACACGGAGATTGGTGGGCTGTGCATCTGTGCGATAGTTCGGTAAAAACAATTCCCGACATGAGACTTCTGAAACGTTCTTTAAGTGTCAAGAAATCCTATCTCCAGGATTTAATTTGGCAGAATTCGGGGCGACTCGTCTGCTCTGCAGGTTAACTTTCGCACAATATGACCAGTAGCCAATCTCCATGATAACACGGCAGGTCAGGCGGCTCCACGACCACCAGAGGCCACGTCCTCTACGCTTCAGAACCACCGGGAGAACCCCGGTAGACATCCGGGGGTCCCGCGGGCTACAGCCGCGGTCCGCACCGCCTTTGGAGGAGGACTTGCCGGATGGATAGCGATCGAATCCGGCCCGTCGACTATTACAAAGTGCGACTGTCCTCACATCGGCGTCACAGCGGAATGTGCAGAAGGTGTTGTGTAGTGAGGTACTCACGGAACACGGCCCGGTTTGCAGGATCAAAGCTCTGTGTTCATGCACCGTCGGTCATATCTGGATCAGGCTTTAGATAGCGCCTCCTAAGCGGTTTCTGTGCACGGCGTTTCGGATGTCATCTCCGGGTAAGTTGGTGTTCGGTTGGAGGAGGACGCCGGAGCCAGGCTGGACTCCAGGCTGGACTCCATGTTATCCGGGTGGGCCAAAGCTGAGCTGCGCTGCGTGCGTAACGTCAGGGCGGGCGGGGGTGGGGGGGAGTCTGCAGAGAGCCTCCCTCAGAAGGGGGGAGTCCGCAGAGAGCCTCCCCCAAGAGGGGGGAGTCAGCAGAGAACCTGCCCCAGGAGGGGGCAGTCTGCAGACTCCCCAAAGGCCAAGTTGAAGTCCCATTGTTCAGGTGGAAGTTTGTTCTGGGCTGTGCTTTATTCGCTGGATCTGGTGGTGCACTGTTTGTTCGTGGAGAAATGGTGTGTGAATATGAACCTGGTTTAAACGAATGTGCCTCATGATGTCTCAGTGGGGGCATGGCACACATTGGTTATGTTTGGATGATCTTTAGAGGTGAACTGTGCTGAACTTATGAATCAGGACTTATACAGGATACACCGAATGCTCATCAATATGCAACCTAGTTTTTGGTTTGTAATAATTTTGTTTTTTAATAACATCTATGTCTTTATATTGATATCCGTTTGTCTTATGGGCTTTATGTGTGCAGCAGTTTCACCAGAATGGAGTGTATATTGTGACGTTAATGTGAAATAGAAACAGTTTGGCGCACCCTAGCGGCGAATAATATATTTTAAATATCGCTTCAGATTTGAACCCCTATTTGCATTTTATACAACATTTTAAATAAAATAAAATCGAGTTCCAGCACAATTTAGTATTTTATTTTTGGTTTATCCATCTTCTGTGGCCTCAGTGATTTTCTGCAGATGTGTTACACTCTGGTGACGTTCTGTGAAAAACAAACACAGTGACTTTAGTCTGTATCATCCATCTGTAATAACAGTACATTTTACATTTAGGGCATTTAGTAGACGCTTTTAACTTACAATAATTACATTTGACAGATGAAAGAAAAAGAACAATATATATCTGTCGGTACAGTAAGGATGTTCATAGAACCAAGTGCCAAGCAAGCACTAACCATCACTAGGTTAACCCATTCCCCGTATACAACAGAGATAGCTAGGATAAGACGCTACACAATGCTAAGTACTATTTCTAAGTGCCAGAACGTACAACATACAATAAGTGCGTACATTAAGTGCCAGGACGTACAACAGTAACAAACAGAGTCCTCCAGAACAGAACAGGACGGTAGCAGCCCTCTCACCCCAAAGTGCTCCCAGCCGCTGATCTCCCGGTACAGGGCGTCTCCGGGGCAGGAGGTGCTGACCAGCTGCCGGTGGCCGTGCACCGTGTAGTTGGCCACCAGGGCGGCGGTGGCCACGCCGCAGCCTGCAAGCCGGTCCCTCACCAGCGCCAGGGCGCCGTCGACGGGCAGGGCGGAGGAGTAGTCCCCGATGAAGGCCACGCCGTAGCCCACGGTGTTGTGGCCCAGTGTGTGTGCGCCCTGCCACTTCCAGCCCCGCCCCTCGTACAGCGAGCCGTCGGAGCCCGCCACGAAGCTGAAGGGGGGGGGGACAGAGGAGACTCTATGATCCCACATTGGAAACACAACAGACTCAGGAAACCCAGGGTGAGAGAAGGCCAACGCCTTCCCCCCACATGTAGCCGGCGGCCCCTACTCCTCCACCCTACTCCCCCCCCACTCCTTCCCCCTCCTCCACCTACCTGTACCAATCCCTCCCCCCTCTTCCCACCTGTACCCCCCGCCCCTACCCCCCCTCCAACCTGTATCCGATGTCCCCCCCCCCCCGTATCCGATGTCGTCGTCCCCCCCTGCATCCGATGTCCCCCCCCCAACCCACCTGTACCTTTCCCCCCCCCCCCGATGTCGTTGTCCGTACCCCCCCTCCCCCCACCTGTATCCGATGTCGTCCCAGCCCCGGACGTCCTGGTGGAAGCGCTGCATGGCCCTCATGTCCTCGGCGCAGTGCTGAAAGGAGAGGCAGGGCGCCGCGGGGGTGGAGGTGTGGTGCACGTACAGGAAGCCCAGCGGGGGGGCCAGCAGGGTGGGGGTCCCGCGGTACGGCGCCGCCTGCCACATGCAGCGCGGCACGATGGGGGGGCAGTCTGGGGAGGAGACCCCCCAGGGGGGGGAAGAGATTAGTGGGTCCTCTGAACTCCTCCATCTTTCTTTATGGAACGACGCCCCCTCACTCCTCCCCCATCCTCCCCCTCTGTAGCCGACGCCCCCCTACTCCTCCCCCATCCTCCCCCTCTGTAGCCGACGCCCCCTACTCCTCCCCCATCCTCCCCCTCTGTAGCCGACGCCCCCCTACTCCTCCCCCATCCTCCCCCTCTGTAGCCGACGCCCCCCTACTCCTTCCCCTCTGTAGCCGACGCCCCCCTACTCCTTCCCCTCTATAGCCGACGCCCCCTACTCCTTCCCCTCTATAGCCGACGCCCCCTACTCCTCCCCCTCTATAGCCGACGCCCCCCCACTCCTCCCCCCACCTGCCCCTCTATAGCCGACTCCCCCTTACTACTGCCCCTCTGTAGCCTCCTCCCTACTCCTCCCCCTCTGTAGCCGACGCCCCCCTACTCCTCCCCCTTCCTTCCCCTCTGAAGCCGACGCCCCCCTACTCCTCCCCCTCTGTAGCCTCCTCCCCCCTACTCCGATGTGGCACCAGGTGCATTGATAAGATTGTCACCATCTCTGTGGCGTTGAGAACATGTTCCTCCCTTCTAGACATTCTCTAGATCTAGAACCTCTCTGAGCTCCTCCCCCTGAGCTCCCATTCCTATGCTGCTCTGTTCTCTCTCCAGGTGATTCTCTTTTTGTGTGCAGCCATTCTCTGCAAAGGCTCCTATTTCATATGGCCTGCCCTGCATCATTCTCCTCACTGGTTCTAACTTCTGCTCCACCAAACGTTTGTCTTTGCAAGAACAAGAATCAAACATCCTCTTTTTCAGGCGTCTATAACGTGCGAGCATCACATTACCATTGTTTGAATTTGAACATTTGGCAGGACCTGTCACTCATGTTGGATCGTGAACTCTCTCTCACCCATGAACCTGAGCACAAACTCCTTCATCTGCGCGTTGACCAGCGCCACCAGCTTGTTCCTCTTGGTTTTCTTCATCTTGGGCCTTGCCTCCAGTCGGAGCTGGAGGTCCAGCGCCCGCAGTACCTGCTTGGCCAGCAGGGGGGGATGCCCCACCTAGCAAAAGATAAGACTACTGTGAGCAGATAACAGTTTAGGCAAACATGATTGACAGCATATGCTAGCTTATACATTCTTGATTGTTAGATTTGTCTTAACTCTAAAGATTACATTATTATAGCTCTCAATCACAGCTGAAGTCTCAGAAGGCTTCACAGGCCAACAGTAAACAACCTACACCCCTAACCCTATAACCCCTGACCCCTAGCCCTAAAACCCCTAACCCTATATCCCTAACCCCATAACCCCTAACCCCAAACCCCTTAACCCCTAACCCTATAACCCCTAACCCCTTAACCCCTAACCCTATATCCCTAACCCCTAACCCGATAACCCCTAACCCCTTAACCCCTAACCCTATATCCCTAACCCCTAACCCTATAACCCCTAACCCTATAACCCTTAACCCCTAGCACTATATCCCTAACCCCTAACCCTATAACCCCTAACCTCAAACCCCTTAACCCTATATCCCTAACCCTATAACCCCTGACCCCTAGCCCTAAAACCCCTAACCCTATATCCCTAACCCCATAACCCCTAACCCCAAACCCCTTAACCCCTAACCCTATAACCCCTAACCCCTTAACCCCTAACCCTATAACCCCTAACCCCTTAACCCCTAACCCTATATCCCTAACCCCTAACCCGATAACCCCTAACCCCTTAACCCCTAACCCTATATCCCTAACCCCTAACCCTATAACCCCTAACCCCTTAACCCCTAACCCTATAACCCTTAACCCCTAGCACTATATCCCTAACCCCTAACCCTATAACCCCTAACCTCAAACCCCTTAACCCTATATCCCTAACCCTATAACCCCTAATCCTATAACCCCTATCCCCTAGCCCTAAAACCCCTAACCCTATATCCCTAACCCCTATCCCCTAACCCCTTAACCCCTGACTCTATATCCCTCACCCCTAACACCTAACCCTATATCCCTAACTCCTAACCCCCAACCCTATAACCCCTAACCCCTAACCTCTAACACCATAAGTAAAAACTCAACTTATTATACATTATACCATTGTATAAGTGTCTAAACCCTAATTCCCATTGCTCCTACATTATTGAAACACTTAATATGATCTTATAATATCTAATACCAGCTGCCAGAAGTGGTCCCTGCGCTGGGAGGCCCTGAGGCCTGGGGCTCCAGTGGAGATCAACGGGAGGCCGTAGTAGCTCCTCAGCAGGCCGCTCAGCGAGGCCCCGGCCTGGGGCCGGGCCGAGGCCAGGGTCATCCCCAGGACCAGCCCGTCCATCCCCCCGTGGACCAGGGCGGTGGTGAGGGCCCGGGGCCCCACCAGGGACACCCCCGACAGCCTGAACTCCCTGGGGGAGTCCGGGCTGTCCCAGCAGCCATCAGGGAACAGGGGGGCGGGGGGGGCCCTGGCGACGAGGGCCAGCGGCTGGGCGAGAGTCAGCTGGAACAGGGCCCGGGCCCGGCCCCTGGGGGCCCCGGACAGCAAGCCGGCCTCCAGGCCCAGCAGCACGGGGCCCAGGGCCACGGTGGTGCCGTCCCCTGTCAGTACCACCCCCTCCTCCCTCCCGTCCCGCCGCACGCGGTGGGCCAGCGCCCGGGCCAGGTAGGGGGGCAAGGCGGTGCCGTTGGCCCCCGGCGGGGCGGTGGCATTGGCCCCCGGTGGAGCGACGGCGCGGGGCCCCAGGATGTTGCGGAGGAAGGGGTTCTCTTGGACAGCGGGGCGGGTCAGAAGGTGGAGCAGGGTGGAGGGCTCCGCCCCCGGGCGGCTGAGCTCCAGCTGCTCCAACGCCGCAATGAAGTCGCTCATGTGCCAGGTGGGGGTGGCTTCACACGCACACACACACACACACACACACACACACACACACACACACACACACACACACACACACACACACACACACACACACACACACACAAACACACATGCACACACACACACACAAACACATATGCACACACACACACACGCACACACACACACACACACACACACACACACAGACACGCACATATACATATATGCACACATATACGCACACACACACACACACACATGCACACATGCACACATATATAGACAATACATACACCACACACTCACTCACACACACACATACACCCACACAAACACACATAAACACACACAGACACACACACACACATATACACAAACACATACACACACACATACACAAACATAAACGCAGATACATAAATACACACAGACATACATAAATACACACACACATACATAAATACACACACACATACAACCGGAATCAACACAAATTAGGTTTAGGGCATGTCCGTCGTAGTCACATTATCTGTGTCAACATAGCATGTGATTAAGACCCGGCAGAATAAACAGAAGACTATATTTGACAATGAACTAGAAGCAGATCTTCCAGTAACAAAGTCAAGGTAACTGTAGGGTTCTTTTTCGAGTTTAAGTTGTATTAGTTGCACAATAACATACTGAACGTCCTAACAGGGCCTTAAAGTGCATCCATGTCCTTCTGTCCATCAAAGTCTACAACTGAGGGAGCGGCAAATTCGACCTCTCAGATCAGATCTAGTGACAGACACACTCACCCTCTTCACATTGGAACCACTGCCAAACCTCATGTATGGAAGCCCTTGAGAAAAACATGATTTATAAAGGAGTTCCTACCTTCCATGTGTGAGGAGGCCAGCCCCATCA
>NC_082383.1:18644429-18654429 GCF_031168955.1 Gadus macrocephalus
AGAGAAAGGAGGGGCTGAAAAGGCCAGAATAAAGAAGAAGCGGATGCTGGAGGGGGATGCATCTAAGTGCTGAAATCAGGCATTAAAGAGTTGTGCAGGAGTTAGCCAGAGCTCCACCATTGACGTTATTGCTAGGCGGGAGCTAGCACAAGCTGCTAGTCAAATGTGTATGTGCTGGCTGGTATATTTCAGACGAATTAATGACTTAACTGATCTTTCTCTTTTAATGGATGGAGAATACGTTAACAGATTTGGAACATGTAGTAGTAGTCGTCTAGTCGTGTCAACACGTTACACCGGTATTACCGAGCATAAATGGTATAAACTTTGAAACTAGGTCACTCCGTCAACGTCAACTCTCCTCTCACACTAGGTGACAGCGTCTTATAACGTTCTATATTATATAATAGTATAATATAATTTTATAGATAATATCACGGCCAAAAGCTCTGCGCCTCCGGATGGCTGTAGTGCGGGGAGCACTACGGCCATCCGGAGTGCTTTTGTTTACCGGCGTTGCTATGGTTACTGGTCTTGTAAGGAAGTGCGCCAATTCTCGGAGCGCCAATTCTCTTCCGCACAGAGCAGAACTGTGACCTATTTTACCCATTTTTAATTTCTTAATTATAATTATATCATTCATTTTTACCAATTTTTTTTTTTTATTACTGAAAAAATATATAAATAAACGGTGTTGCAGGGGGGTGGGGCCGGACCGGGGAGGATTCTCCCGGTGGCTATTAGTGCCCCACTCCGCCCCTGTTTTACGCTCTCGCTCAAATTTAATTTTGGCACTATGGGGGAGGGAACCATGGTAGGGCGGGCTTTCCTATGATTGGCCGTTTCTGATGCGCGATATTTGATTGACAGCCCTCCTCAGCCCTCCTCTCATTCAATTCGGAATTGTACAGTAAATGGCTGAAACGATAGTTACGTATTGTAACTCCAGATTCTATGAGGATAGGCGCAGCCTATCCTCATAGAATCGGCCATAGAAGTGTCGGCCTCATTGTCCTTTAAATAGCTGAAGAAAAGCTGTTTATTGGGAGCAGAATGTCCGCCGGCGCCCGACTATATCTGCGAAATGCGGACGTCGTTGAGGCACGCCGCACGCGGACGTAATTGAGGCCCACGCTGTTGGTGGTCGGGGATTACAAAATGTTCAGTGCTACGGCTCACGCCTAGGGATAACCCAATAGCGATAGCCTTAAAAGGCTGCGCCTTTACTCATAGAATCTAGAGTTACAATAAGTAACTATCGTTTCAGCCATTTACTGTACAATTCAGAATTGAATGAGAGGAGGGCTGAGGAGGGCTGTCAATCAAATATCGCGCATCAGAAACGGCCAATCATAGGAAAGCCCGCCCTGCCTTGGTTCCCTCCCCCATAGTGCCAAAATTAAATTTGAGCGAGAGCGTAAAAACATCTTTCGCGAGAGGTTTTGCGCGCGCTGAGGTAATTTGCGCGCGCGAGAGGCTGTTTTGCGCGCGCTGAGGTAATTTGCGCGCGCGAGAGGCTGTTTTGCTCGCGCAGAGATCATTTGCTCGCTCGCAGTTAATATCTACGGGTGTGGAATTATATAATACGCCCGAATGCATCTTTTATCACATTAGTGAATTATGGCACTAATGTGTCGCCATAGTTTACTAGCTAATCCACATTTTGACCTAGCACTAGAATACAACCCTAAACTCCAACCTAGCTAGCCTGGCTCACTCTCGCGCATCTGTGTTCGCGCTCGTGTGTGATTGCGCGTCCATGTACTTGGAATGGGTGGAGTCAGAGTCAGCGTTGAAGGAGAGGGGGTAGGACCATTTGAGTTGCGTGTTTTCAAAATCTGCCTGCGTATCGCAAATCACATATCCAACCTTTAATCTAACTTTAAAAAAGTCATTTCGAGTCATCTGTCTCAAGTCTAAGTCAAGTCTCAAGTCATGAAGACCAAGTCAAAGTCAAGTCGAGTCTTTTATCAGTGTCAGTCAAGCAAGTCTCAAGTCCTCAAATTTGCGACTCGAGTCTGACTCGAGTCAAGTCATGTGACTCGAGTCCCCCATGTCTGGTATTTTGTGTAGGTTATTTAGTGAGGCAGAGTGCATCTGTTTCACTGTCAATAAAACCAGAGCTGGGAGTGAAGGTCTTTCTGTGTTCGAAACAGTTTATCTCCTGTTTGATTCTAAATTGGTGAATTGTGTCATGGTGAATGAGAGATGGATGAATAGTTATTGGTCGATGAATTATTGGATGGATGGATGAATTAATGATTGATTGAATTCTGAATTAATTAATTGTTTGATGGGTGTATGTGAACACAGTGCTTCACCAGACGAGACCAAACCTGTTCATCGTTTAGTCTTGTGTGTTTAATTCCCTCCTCATCATTTAACCTATCAAGGAACGTTGGTTTGAAAGTAGTATGCATCTTTTATACTGCTGATTTTATACCAGGGTTGTCATAGCTCACCTGACGTTAATCTGCATTAAAAAAAACTTAACTGAAATAAGAGTTATCCAAAACGTTATTCGTAAACTTATTTTATTTCAGCCTAGTTAACTAGTGGTACATGTCATAGTACTTTAGGGCTGTGAATCTTTGTGTCAAAGTACAGATGGGTTGTCACATGACAGGATCTTATCTGGTCATTTTGGGTTCGTTTGAATCCCTGGGATCAGAGTTAGGTAATCCAGATGATTACACCAAACAGAGCAGAAACCTTGATAAACACTACGAGAAGAGTTTGGAAACCTCTCCATTCGGTCACAGCAGCATAGCTGCTACAACACGGGTCTAACAATACTGTTTCTAACCATACTGATACTGCTATTATATGAGGTGGTTGTGTCTTTAGTGTCGTGTGTTTTATGTTTCAATGTATTTTGTAATAAAATATGCGAACAGAAAATCTGCATAATGTTCATTTTGTTGAGTGCGTGTGTGCTTGTGTAGGACAACAATATGAACCTCTTTCGTCCAATCAGGTGCTCTGCTGATGACACGTGACGGTTACGTCACCATGTAGGAAGCTGCGACCTGTAATTCAATGTTTCTCTGGCACAATTTGGACGTCTTCTATCGATAATGTAAATTAACAAAAATGTTTTCCGAGATTGGGCCTTTATTCTGTCTATTTGGTCGACATTGAGTTACTTCGGTTACCCGTTTACCGGTATTCGCCAGAGCAACGCAATGGCATCATACACCTGCATCAGCGACACAGGTCTGTGATAACCTTCTAAAATGTGATCTAATCTAACCATCTATATTCTGAGTCACACTTATTTTATACCTCATATATATACCTTTCTTAACAGTTAAAGAGATTCAATCGTTTTGGTTCCTATACAAGAAGCTTTTTGATGATCTGATTTATTAGGCTCAGAATGTTAACAGATGGACTGATTTGTATTAGGTCTGTCTAGACAATTAGGACAATAACACTGGTTCAAAATAAAATACCATGAAATACCATGTCTACACAATAAATAAAGGCTCCTATATTATATGACATAGCCTGAATGACATATATACGATGTCGGATTAAAACAATGTGTTAGAATCTTAAAGGATGCGAACGATGCAGGACGATGTCCTCATAGTCATATGGTCCTGTGTATTTTTTAGCATAAAAAACATGTATTTATTGAGGTCCATCGTCTGTCCGGACAGAGAAGGACCGATTGTTCGCCTCCCTTACGAGCTATGGTTCGGCTGGTTCGAACCCGAGACCCTCAGACCCGGGCCCACAGGAGGAGGAGGAGGCGCTGAGGAGGAAACTCAAGTACTTCTTCATGAGCCCCTGTGATAAATACCACGCCAAGGGACGGAAGCCTTTCAAACTGGGCCTGCAGCTGCTGAAGATTATCATCGTCACCGTGCAGGTAGTTCTGAAGTCGATACAGACACGGTAGCTTATTTCCCCCCAGTGGCCAACAATGGTTTCACTTGTGCTCCCGGTATAATAACACATGTTATTATTACACAGGAACAATAAGACACAACTCTTTTCAATGGATGGATTGGTGGATGGATGGATGAATTAATGATTGATGAATCAATTAGTTGTTTGTTGGACGTTTGAAGCACTATTTGATGGATGAATGGCTTATTATGAATTATTTCATGGGTGTACAGGTGAATGGGTGAATGAATGGGTGGATTAGGCAAACTCAACCCAGAACCTTACCAGAGGGGACCAACCAGTTCATTGTTGAGTCTTCCGTGTTTGATTCCCTCCTGTTCGATGTTAGTTATTCTATTTTATTTGAATATTTGAATATTAAATAATTTTCCTCTTGTATGAACCCCCCCGGTGTGATCTGGTCTGACCCCCCTGTGTGCCCCCCCCCTCACAAGCTGGTCCTGTTCGGGCTCAGTAATCAGATGGTGGTGACCTTCAAGGAGGAGAACACGGATTCCTTCAGGCACTTGTTCCTCAGGGACTACCAGGAGGGGGTCCAGCAGGCCATTTACACCCAGCAGGACCTGTACGGGGTCATCCACCACACGCTGGACCAGGTACCCCCCCCCCCCCCCCCACCACATGCTGGACCAGGTACACTCCCACCCCCAACGCACGCTGGACCAGGTACACCCCCCCCCCACCACCACACCCTGGACCAGATACCCCCCCCCCCCCCACACACACCTTGATGGGCCGAATACACTCCAGCTGTCTTAAGTTTATTCCAACAGTATAAAGTGGGACACTCCTGTTAATAAATGCACAGAGCTGTTTGAGGGGTCTGTGTGTCTTCTGATTGGGGGCTTTGTTAGTTGATCGTTTGTGTGTGCGTGTGTGCATGTGCGTGTATGTGTGTGTCTGTCCGGTGTGTGTCTGTGTCTATCCGGTGTGTGCGTGTGTGTGTGTGTGCGTGTGTGTGTGCGTGTGTGTGTGTGTGTGTGTGTGTGTGTGTGTGTGTGTGCTCCAGTACCTGCTGCTCCCCCAGACCTCCCTGGGGCGCTACGCCTACGTCCCGGGTGCGGGCGTCAACGGCAGCGCTCTGTCCCTCTGCCAGCGCTTCTTCCTCCGGGGCAGCATCGAGCCCGCCAACGACACCTTCGACATCGACCCCCGCGTGGCCACCGGTACGACAGACACACCTCCTCCTCCTCCTCCTCCTCCTCATCCTCCTCCTCCTCCTCCTCCTCCTCTTCCTCATCCTTCTCTTCCCTCTCTTCCTCATCCTCCCTCTTCCCCTCTTCCTCCTCCTCCCCCTCCTTCTCCTCTTCTTCCCTCTCGTTCTCCTCTGCTTCCTCCCTCTCTTCCTCCTCCTTATCCCCCCCCTCCTCTTCCTCCTCCCTCTTCTCCTCCTCCTCCACCTCCCTCTCCTCCTCTTCCTCCTCCCTCACCTCCTCTTCCTCCTCGGCAGTTTGATAGGTCAGGGAGTCTGTCACGCAGAGTACTTCTAGACAATGATGACGGTGATGACATAATATAATAACTGTTGTTACTGCGTAGGAGTGTCTGCTCTGTGGGGCTGATGCTCACTGAGAACAACGTGAAGAACAGCAGATTCAGTGTAAACCAATCGCTCTTTTCAGAGTGTATCGGACTGGACCCGCCCTCACCAGGCTCCCCTCAGGGGAACCAGGACTACAAGAACTTCACCCTCAAGTTCCACAAGTCAGGCAACCTCCCTTATACACTCTAACATACGTTACCAATCATTATACCACGGTCTGGGGGAATACTCGATTCTGATTGGCTGCAGGGTGTGAATTAACCCCTGATATACGGACACCTGCTAAGTAGTTTCAGTCAAATTGTCTGTCCAGCCTTCAAAACGAGAGCTGGTAAATTGTGAAAAATGAATGAAACAGTAATCAGGCAATGCGGTTATATGCTATAGACCCTAGAGTATCTGTGGTATAAAGGCTGGTACGAATTTTGAATTATAAATATGTACAATGCATAACTTTCCCCTCTGGCTCATAGCTGAGTGGACTAGAATACCTCCCGTTGCCAAGTCGTAGCTCAGGTCCGTCGTATTTACTGGAGGAGTGAACAACATTTCCGTTGCATAAGAACCTTACGGGAGGGTAATGAATGTTCCAGGTATTAGTCAAACCCTCAGGCGTTACCAGGGAAACAAAGTTATGGTCTTTGAAAAACTTAAAACGCATGAAAATATAGATATATATTTCTTTGGCAAGTGACCATGGTATAAGCGGGATAATGCCCTTCAAGGTGTCCATTATCAGAAATGAATGGACTTCGTGGAGGCAACCGTCCTCCGCTGCGCGTTGGACGGTTCTAAGGCCTCCGCTGACACACAATCACACACACTACCATTTAGTTAATACAAACCAAACACATGTTCACACAACACTGAACAACACTCATAACCCACCTGAACGCACAGAATAGCCTTCATTAAAACACTTCTAACATACCCTATAGCTCTTCTCTGTTCTGATTGGTCCTCAGGCTGATCAACGTCACCATAGACTTCCAGCTGAAGGCCATCAACATCCAGACCATAATAAACAACGAGATCCCAGACTGCTACACGTTCTACATCACAGTGAGCATCCTTCTCTCCTCTCCCCTCTTTCTCTCCTCGTCTCCTTCTCTCCTCCTCCAACCCTCCTATTCTCCTCTCCTTGTTCTCTTATCTTCAGCTCATGTCCCCCCCTCCTCCTCCCTGCAGTCTGATCCACTTCCCCTCTCCCCCTCTTCTCTCCCCTCTCCTCCCTCTCCTCCCTCTCCTCTCTCCTCTCTCCTCTCTCCTCTCTCCTCTCTCCTCTCTCCTCTCTCCTCTCTCCTCTCCTCCTCATTGTGATGCAGACGGAGAGTTGAAGATGTATGTAAGACGGACACTGAAGCCCTGCAGTAATACATCTCTGCTAGCCTTCATGTGATTCCAGTCACGCTGTTCACATGAGATCCTGTTTCCCTGCAGGAGGCCGAAACCTCCCAGGAGGGTACCGTGTTCTGTGATATGTGCTCGCATTTTTCTAAGAAATGGTGTGTGTGTGTGTGTGTGTGTGTGTGTGTGTGTGTGTGTGTGTGTGTGTGTGTGTGTTTGTGCGTGTGCGTGTGTGTGTGTGTGTGTGTGTGTGTGTTCAGATCCTCCTGGACAACAAGGCTCACAGTGGGCGGGTGAAGGTCAGCCTCCAGAACCGAGCCTCCATCACTGAGTGCCGGGACCCCAACGTCTCGGGACACGGTGAGCGATGAGAGACCCCCTGCTGACCAGCGGGCTGTGACGAATCAATTACAATGGCCTTGGTGCTCACCCTCTCTGAACCGCTTCTCCTTTTCTCTCACCTTCTCTCCCCTTCTCTCCTCTCCTCCCCTATACGCTTCTCTTCTCTCCTTTCCCCTTCTCTCCTCTCCTCCCCTATACGCTTCTCTTCTCTCCTTTCCCCTTCTCTCCTCTCCTCCCCTATACGCTTCTCTTCTCTCCTTTCCCCTTCTCTCCTCTCCTCCCCTATACGCTTCTCTTCTCTCCTTTCCCCTTCTCTCCTTCCTCTCCCCTTCTCTCCTTCCTCTCTCCTCTCCTCCTCTCCCCTTCTCTCCACCTCTCTCCCCTTCTCTCCTTCCTCTCCTCCTCTCCTCCTCTCCCCTTCTCTCCTTCCTCTCCCCTTCTCTCCTTCCTCTCTCCTCCTCTCCTCCTCTCCCCTTCTCTCCACCTCTCTCCCCTTCTCTCCTTCCTCTCCTCCTCTCCTCCTCTCCTCCTCTCCCCTTCTCTCCACCTCTCTCCCCTTCTCTCCTTCCTCTCCTCCTCTCCTCCTCTCCTCCTCTCCTCCTCTCCCCTTCTCTCCACCTCTCTCCCCTTCTCTCCTTCCTCTCCTCCTCTCCTCCTCTCCTCCTCTCCCCTTCTCTCCACCTCTCTCCCCTGCTCCCCGGTCTCCTCCTCTCCTCAGCGGACAGCTATGCCCGGGAGGTGTTTGACGTCCTGGTGGCGGTGGTGTGTCTGCTGTCCCTGGTGTTGTGTGGTCGCTCCATCCTGAGGGGGGTCTTCCTGCAGCACGTAAGACGTCTGGACCGCAGAGTCGCTCACCAGCTCCCGCAAAAGACTCTGGACACTGCATAGCCCCCCCTTACCTCCCTAATGCCCTCTTACTTACTCACTTATCGTATGTTGTACGTCCTGGCACTTAACAATAGTACCTAGCACCGGGTAGCATCTTATGCTAGCTATCTCTGTATACGGGGAATTGGCTAATCTAGCGATATTTAGTGCTTGGCACTTGGTTCTATGAACAACCTTACTGTACCTACAGCGGTATATTGTTGTTTCTCTTCTCCTGATAAATGGACTTATTGTAAGTCACCTTGGATAAAAGCGTCTGTAAGACCCCCAAACCGCCCTCCTCCCCTCTGGACCAGAGTCCACGGCGTCGAGGGGTCCACCTCACGGGGTGTGCTTGTTTCGGCCCCCAGGAGTACGTGGGGTTTGTGCAGCGGCGGACGGGCCGGCGGGCGAGCTGGGGGGACAGGATGGAGTTCATCAACGGCTGGTACCTCCTCCTCATCGTCAGCGACCTCTTCACCATCACCGGCAGCTTCATCAAGATCGCCATCGAGTCCAAGGTCAGCCGGCGACACGGAAACACAGGAGGTAGAGCGGGTGGGCTGGCAACCGAAAGGGTGCTAGTTCGATCCCCGGCTCCTCCTAGCGAGTGTCGACTGTGTTAATGTGTGCATGCATGGGTGAATGTTAGGCATTATTGTAAAGCGCTTTGAGTGGCCACTGGTCAGAACAGCGCTGTATAGATGCAGTCCATTCCCTCAGCCCGGTCTCTGTAGCAACGTGTGTGTTGTCTCCACAGAGCATCTCGTCGTACGACGTGTGTGGCATCCTGCTGGGCACCTCCACCCTGTTGGTGTGGGTCGGCGTCATCCGCTACCTCAGCTTCTTCCAGAAGTACAACGTGAGACCACAGAAAGACCAGCGCACACGCTAGTACACACACGCTAGGACACGTAGCCTGAAACATGCTAACACACAGCCTAGCATGAGCTATCTCACGCCCTCATACATGCTAGCACAGGCTAATGACGCTCTTTCCGTTAATATATGCTAGCACGAGCTGTCACACTCTAATTTACACGAGAATATGCTGTGACATGCTAACCCACGTTAACAGAAGGTAACATATGCTAACAAACGGAAATAAATGCTAAATAAATCGTATTTATTCCCTTCTTTATCTTCCCTTCATTCACTTACTTCCTTCCTTCTTTCCTCCCTCCCCTCTTCCCCTCCCTACTGTCCCTTCCCTCCCTCCTCCCTCCCCCCTCCCTGCTCCCCTCCCCCTCCCTCCTCCTCCCTCCCTTCTCCCTACCCCTCCTCCCTCCCCCCTCCCTCCTCCACCCCCCTCCTCCCTCCTCCCCTCCCCCTCCCTCCTCCTCCCTCCCTCCTCCACCCCCCTCCTCCCTCCTCCCTCCCCCCTCCCTCCTCCCTCCCCCTCAGATCCTGATCGTGACGCTCCGAGCGGCGTTCCCCAACGTCATCCGGTTCTGCTGCTGCGCCGCCGCCATCTACCTGGGCTACTGCTTCTGTGGCTGGATCGTCCTGGGGCCCTATCACACCAAGGTACACACACTGCTACACACTACACACACTACCACACCAAGGTACACACACTGCTACACACTACACACACTATCACACCAAGGTACACACACTGCTACACACTACACACACTACCACACCAAGGTACACACACTGCTACACACTACACACACTATCACACCAAGGTACACACACTGCTACACACTACACACACTACCACACCAAGGTACACACACTGCTACACACTACACACACTACCACACCAAGGTACACACACTGCTACACACTACACACACTACCACACCAAGGTACACACACTGCTACACACTACACACACTACCACACCAAGGTACACACACTGCTACACACTACACACACTACCACACCAAGGTACACACACACTACTACAGACTACTACACACTACCACACCATGGTACACACACTGCTACACACTACACACACTACCACACCAAGGT
>NC_082383.1:18659429-18771929 GCF_031168955.1 Gadus macrocephalus
CTCTACCCCTCCCAGACGCAGAGCGGGAACCATCCTGTCTCCATGGCGATCGGGCTGACCTTGCGCCAAACTCCCCGTGGTTACCAAGGTTACCAAGGTTACAACACCTACATTTTTAACTCCTTCAGAGACCCCGGCCGGTCTGCTGAGGGGCTCGGAGACGCTCGGAGAGTCTCTCCATAAGTCTCCTTCAGGCTCTACCAGACGACCGTTCGGCCTCAGAGTTTCTTCGTTTACATTTGAATCCCGTTATTTTAATATATTTATTTTGAAATTACGTATGAGTCGGTTTTTATCCATCCCTCCATGGATGGTTGCCTCGGTAACTGTCGCATATTGATATTTATTGGTGTAAATACATTACATTAGTACGTTAACACACACACACACACACATACACACGCACGCACACAGACACACGCATTTATACATTATGAAATATGCATAGCTGGGATATGCATATTTGATGTCTGCTGTGTTCCTGTCCTCCGGGGGGCCGGGGGGATGGGGTGAGAGGAGGTCCCCCACTAAGTCTTCATTAATATTGAGTCCCCCCCCCCCCCCTGGTAATGAGAACAAGGAGGCTAAACGCTCACGCTAATGCACTCCTGGACACAAGCTCTGGGTTCCCACCGCAGCACAAGTTTGCACACATTCCTTCTGGAAAACTGAAGGAAAAGACCTTGAAGAATTCCATTAAAGGAATAGTCAAGGCTAAAACACTCTGATATTATTTTGATGTGTATATTGGGGATGAATAGGAAACCAAGGTCCTATTTGACTGTTTACTGTAGTTTGGCTGTTTGGGAGAGTTTTCTCAATCTCAAACTGGCGTTCAGCTTAGCCTGGCCTACATCGAGGCTTAACAGCGGCTAGTTTTAGCTGAGCCAGTGGTGCATTCTGCCCAACCCCAACTGATGCTTGTGTGTGGCAGAACACACCACTGGCTAAGCTAAAGCTAGCCACGGTCAGCCATGCTGTAGGCCAAGCCGGCGGTCCCAGCTGAGACTCTCATCAGGAGGGAGGAGGGAAGGCCTGGTCGCCCGTGGGGCTTATGGTATCATAGCACCCTGTTGAATGTCTAGCTAGCTCTCAGAATTAATAATACAAAATACATTTGATTAATTGTACTAAATATACAAACGTACAATTTACAGAATGTCACCTCCTCATGTTGAGAAGGCATAGTGAGGCATTCTGGGTAATGTAGGAAATGGGTTCACTGGAGCAGAGAAGGACAGGATGTATCATGTATGTCACCACGCCGATAACAACAGAAGTACAATTTGACACAAACCTGGATAACCTTCCATGGAATGAATAGGACAGCTGTTTAATAACAATGTCAGAGTGTTTAAGACTGGAGTTTTCCTTCAATATGATGTTGAGTATTAATATTTATGTATTTATGCATTCTATTTTGGTGACTGTTGATTTCACATTGAAGCCAAGTTGTGAGGACAGCTGCTTGTTTGTTCTTAATGGTGAAAAAATAAATCACTCTGGAATAGAAGGGACTCTTGACATTATGTGCTTTTTTTTCTTCTGAAATGTTTAGCAAAATATCAATAGGGAAATTAAAGCTTCTATCTAGTCTTAGCTATTAGTGAGTTAAATGCAATGTTAATAACTGTTCTGAGGCATCTGTCCTTGTTTGAGATTTGTTTTAAGATTTTAAAGTTGTTTTTTTTACCAATCAGGGCATCTCTTCCCTGATTAGTTCAGGGAATCCATCGTGCACGTCAATAACAGGTGTGGTAATCTACACTTCACAATGGCGGCTAAATGTTTTTCCTCTTCTTGCTCTCTCTTAAAGTTTACAGCTCTCAAATCTTTACACCAGCTTTAAATGTTAACTCTTCAGTTTAATTTTAATTATATGTATACCGTTTTACTTGAAGTATTAATTAAATGCTCTGTCAGTATTTATGAATGTACTACCATTAAACTAAGTATAGGAAGGTAATGCAGCTTTTACCTTGCAAACACATCCTTTTTTTATGATTTTTATTCAATATTGTTGTTATTTTTGCCTCACTGGCACAATATGCAGGACTAAATGCTGGGTAATGTGTAGGCCTATTTATATATAGTTCCAAAAATACCACTGCTTTACAATGAATGGTTGTAATAAATTCTAAAACATGTATGAACTGAACTCAGGTGAGAGTGTTTATTCTTGTCTACTCGACCCTCTGCAGCGACAAACTCATTATCATCCACTCAAGAGATCACAATAGATCGTTTAACCATCCTGAAGATGTCTTTGGGTTTCCAGTTAGTACATTGTATAATATGCCTGGAACGCTGCAGTGCTCCCGTAGTGCCGCTAGAGGGCAAAGGAGAGCCGGGTCAGACCTTCAGCCGGACGGCCTCTGAGGAACCACATAGTCAATACAGCAGCTGAGAGGCAATACCGAAGGGAGGGCAGGCTGAAAACACTGCATTTTAGAGGAGACGAAGAGAGGATGGGAGGGATGGAGGAGAGGAGGAGTGTTGCATAAAGAAAAGATAAACAAAATAAATTAAAACGGAAGGAATAATGCTTAGCAAGTAAAATGTCGGCGCTGCCCCGCCCGCCATTATCAGCACGCACCACGCGTCCTCACCTCGTGGATAAGTGGAGTTGGAGAGGAACACGAAAGCAAAGAGTAACTGATGAAGATGCAAAACCCGAATGGCTTAGCAAGAGGAGAGAGAGAGAGAGAGGCTAGGGAGGCGGGGCGGGGGGAGAGTAGCTGGGGAGGGGGGGGGGGGGGTTGGAGTGAGACAGGGAGAGAAAGAGAGAGAGAGAGAGGGCGAGAGTGTGGCTGGGGAGGGGGGATGGAGAGACAGGGAGAGAGAGAGAGAGAGAGAGAGAGAGAGAGAGAGAGAGAGAGAGAGGCAAGTAGAGAGACAGGGAGAGAGCTAGTGCTCTTAGTGAAGTGGAGATGAACGCCGTCCAATAACAGCATCCATTATTCAGCTGATTACGTCTGACAGACAGGGAGTGACCGGCCCGGACATGCATCCTCAGGGCCCAGTCCTGCTCCCGGTCCCTCAAGATGAAACGTATATGTCAGATTCTGTGAAATGTATAGAAAAAAGCCTAAACAGGCTGTACATGAATAGCCTGTATATTTTACTGTAAACCCCTAGGAAATGTAGGTAAAAGCCTCTGTATTTTAGTAAATAGCCTATGTATATAGTATAGTATAGTATATTTAATATAAGGATAGCCTGTATGTGATGTATTAACAAACACATATGCATGACGGGCTGCAATGAGATGAGGGAAAAGTGATCTGATTGGAACATAAAGTCGTTGTATATCTTCTAGGATACCTCTAGAATAGTCTAGCTTCTCCAAAATCTTTAATCCTTATCTCAAGATTATATGGTTCAACAGTAAGGGAATCAAATGATACTGGCTGGTGGGTGTGGCTGTAGTGTGTGTACCACTGTGTGTATATGTGTGTGTGTGTGTGTGTGTGTGTATCTGTGTGCGTTTGTGTATTTGTGCAGACTTTGTATACTGTTAACCTGTACAAGCTCCCCAGTCCCTGGCTGCGCCCCATGTGGGAGGTCACCACAACTCTGTGATCAGAGTCAAACTGGAAATATTAAACACGTGGCGAGCGTTTCTGCAGAAGATGGCGTCAGTGGGGGGTGATGGGCGTGTCTCTGCCTCTCTCTACCTCACTCGCTCTCGCTCTCCCTCTGTCTCTCTCACTGCCTCTCTCTCTCCCTCTCTCTCTTTCTCTCTGCCGCTTCACTCGACTTCGGTGTCGGTCTATCTCTCTCTCTTTGTCTGGGTACATGTTGTTGGGGAATGAGGTGACTTTGAAACAGACAGAGAGAGAGACAGAGAGAGAGAGAGAGAGAGAGAGAGAGAGCAGTACTGGTCTGCCTGCAGGACCAGTCACCATGGTACAGAGGCAGAGAGAGAGACGCCCTCGGCGAGAGGCTCAGTGGCCCAGTTCCCAGCTATACTTAGATACACTCCGTACCCGTGACCTCGTGTTCTGCACAGTACTTGACTGATAATCAATCACTTTTTACCTTTTTGAAGAACTTTGTTACTTTTCCTTTGTTGCATTTCTGAACTGCTTTGTCAATGTTTCAGATTAATTTGGTGAGAAAGAGGAAGACAGCTGGGTGGAGCGACAGAGATGTGGATAGAGAGAGAGAGAGAGAGAGAGAGAGAGAGAGAGAGAGAGAGAGAGAGAGAGAGAGAGGGTGAGACAGATGGAGAGACAGAGAGAGAGAGTGAGGTGGATGGAGAGAGAGAGAGAGAGAGAGAGAGAGAGAGAGAGAGAGAGAGAGACAGAGACAGAGACAGAGACAGAGACAGAGACAGAGAGAGACAGAGAGAGAGGTGCTGTTCTAGATTGGGAGCCAGGCTGGGTGCTGGGTCTGGTGTGGGGGGGGCTGTTTGGTGGGTGCACCGCCACACCCCTTCCTGTAGAACAAAAACACTTCCTTTCTTTGTGGTGCTTGTGATGGACCATGCCAGGACCTCCGACAGCAGTGTACACACACCTCCTCTCTCCCTCCCCTTCTCTCGGTCTCTCTCTGTATTCACCTCTCTCCCCATCTCTTTCTCTCCCTTCCTGTCTCCCTCTCCCTCCTGTTTGTCTTTCTCTCCCTGCCTCCCTCCCTTTATCTCTTACCTCCTCCTCTGTGTTTCTCTCTCTCCCTGCCTCCCTCCTCTTCTCTCTCTTCCTCTCTTTCTCTCCCGTCCTGTCTCCCTCTCCCCCTAATGGTTCTCTCTTTCTCTGCCTGCCTCCCTCCTCTTCTCTCTCCTCCTCTCTCTCCTCATCCCCCTTCTATGATTTTAACAAACATACCAACATTAATATGACTCATGAACATATAAACACGTACCAGCTCCAAACTCCATATCCTCCTCACACCAACATGCGGACATCAATCTGTCTGTAATTCCGTTCAACCATCCATCAATGTAGAATAAATAGAAAATAAGAATATTCTATAATCTATCTCTTTCTATCTATTTACTCCATCTTTGTGTGTGTGTGTGTGTGTGTGTGTGTGTGTGTGTGTGTGTGTGTGTGTGTGTGTGTGTGTGTGTGTGTGTGTGTGTGTGTGTGTGTGTGTGTGTGCGTGCGTGTGTGTGCGCGTGTGTGTGTGTATGAGAGTGAGGTGTTGATGCATCACTGTTTAGTAAACAGAACCCTGCCCCCCCAGACCGTCCAGTTCCTCCGTTAAGCGGCTGCTGCATGGTCGGGACCACGCTGAGCTGCCTCAGAGCAGAGCCCGTGCCCGGAGCAGACTTCTGCCCTCGACACGAGTTGGACCGACCACCGATTCTCCACAAAGGAACGGAACAGAGCCGAACACAAAGGCCCGCCTCGTGCAGACAGCCGCCGGCTGCAGGGCTCCAGCAGCACGGCGGACAGGCAGACGGACAGACGGACAGACAGACAGACAGACAGACAGACAGACAGACAGACAGACAGACAGACAGACAGACAGACAGACAGACACAGACAGACAGACAGACAGACAGACAGACAGACAGACAGACAGACAGACAGACAGACAGACAGGCAGACAGACAGACAGACAGACAGACAGGCAGACAGACAGGCAGGCAGGCAGGCAGGCAGGCAGACAGACAGACAGACAGACAGACAGACAGACAGACAGACAGACAGGCCGCCGGCTAAAGGGCTCCAGCACCACGGCAGACAGGCAGGCAGGCAGGCGAGCAGACCGACAGTCAGGCAGACCGACAGTCAGAACGGCCACCCAGACAGTCTAACTGTTCAATAGAGAGGAGCGCGAAGCGGAGACAAAGCGGTGAACGCCCCCTGCTCAAAACCTCCTGGTTCTGCCTCAGATAGTCCGACCCGGTATAAAGTGGGTCTCTTTATTTATTTATGATTTATACTGGGGCGATGTGTGTCGTGGATCTGGCTCTGTCGGATTCTCAATCTCTCTCTATTCAGACCTCGCAGCAGCAGGTGCATCCTCGCTCAATGCTCCAGGATTTGTAAACGCCGATCATTGGAAGCAAGTCAAAAACAGGAATATTCAATTAAATCTGTCCTATTAAATCCTGAAGCGAAGTTACGGTTTAGAATGAAACTATACGATGGGAAAACCACTGGGTTTTTATATATAGGAATGCATTAATACTCTTAAGAAATATAGTTCTTTCTATCAACAGGTTTTCCATGTGTTGATCCCGGGTTTAAAAGTGTGTGGACCCGGTAGTGACACCAAAATGACCATCCCACGGTCTCCATGGGAACCCCTCCACATGTGGGACACCCCATCCCATAATGCATGCACTCCTATGAATGGTGGCGTGAGTACGCAGCCACACGCATTCATCTCTCCCATGGCTCCTTAAGGAGATGAATGCGTGCTGCGGGATGGGCGGTCACGCGTGAAAGGGGGTGTATAGGGGCGTGCACGACACAATACAATATAGAGAGAGTATTGGGGGCTGGAGGGAGAAAGGGGGGATACGACACATTGTGAACTCAGGGGGAGAAAAGTAGGGTGACTTGCAAGAGGTGACATCATCCCTGATTTGAATAAACCCCAGGCTGGCCGGTGATAGGCCGAGCCCGGAGCTCCTTGGCAGGTGATTGGCTGGGCCCGGAGCTCCTTGGCAGCTCGCGCTTTCTCATCCCTTTGAGTTCCACCGCGGCGCGCCTCCGTAGTGGTACAGTCCTCTCCTCGGTCCGCCGGTCTGCACAGTGTGTGTGTGTGTGTGTGTGTGTGTGTGTGCGTGTGTGTGGACTGCTAAACGCCGGTCCTTTCTTTCTTTGAAGAAGGAAATCACGGCGGTTGTGGACCCCCGAAGTTTCCCGCTGACCCGGTTCGGTTCGTGTGTTTCCGGCCCGTTTCGTCGCCCTGTGAGGCCGCTTCGTTTCCGAGGGACACCGGGCGAACTGGGCGAGGCTGGACCGGCTCTGAGAGCTCCCCGCACGGCATCGGTAAGGCGGAGTGAGTTCCTGAGTCCTGGCTAGCTGGCTCAGGATGTGTCGAGATTATCTCCTGGTTAATATCATTTAAATGTAGCATATGTATTCTGAAATGTTTGTTTGGAATAACCCGTTTTTCGCGTCGTCGTGTGGTGCGAGTTACCGCCTAACCGTCACCAACGTTTTTCCACCGAATAAAACGGTTAAGGGACCGGAGGTGTGAGATGGCATGAATGAATATCGGTGTTAAAAGTGAACTGGGGTGTGTTTAACGGTCTACCGACACGTGTCACCGCCTGGTTCGGACCAGGAGACGTGGCTCTGGACCCCCAGCCTCCACTGGCTCCTCCGCCACCCCGCCGGGCTGGAGGGGCGGTGGCGGCCGGTTGAGGACCCCGTTGTCACCGCGATGTGGACGCGGGGTTGTCGCTGAACCACCGAAACGTTCCCCCCTTAGTTTTTATTAGGAAATACCTTGTTTATCTACTCAACCGTGATATTTTCTATCACCTTATCCCCCATCAGTCCCTTAACTTTTCCTATCCGCCGAGCCATCCTCTGAGGCGGACGCCCATTGTTCTCTGAGCCGATAACTGGTCCATCGTCCGCCCGGGTGGTTCGGTGATAATAACGCCGGTAAACCCCTCCTCATGTTCCGACTTGGTAGGCTGACTCCTGTCTATGTGTGTAAAAAAAAACATCCAGGGTATAATATATGTAGGCGGCGGGGGTGCGTCCATGAAACCAGCCTGTTTGATTAACACGCTAATGTCTTAACGCTGGAAGTCGTGGTATCCAGTGATTCATACCGGGCTGTGATTAGCTAATGGGGCCGGGGACTCGTAAATAATGCCGCTCCTTTCTGGCCTGCCTGCCCGGTAGTGTGCGTAGTAGCGGGTATGGTCCTCCCCTCTGCAGCCGAAACAATAGAGAAGGAGCCGGCCGCGGTCCAAATCTCTGCTAACCCTAACCCCACTCACGCAGGTAGCCTTCTCCCAAAACTCCCCCTACTGTTTCACTGTTTGCCGTTCAGGGCGCGGCGGACACTGGGTAGGAGACCACGGGGTGCTGGTGGTCGTGGGCAGGCCGGTATTAATCCACATTGTCTGCTGTGAGATATCGGTGTCATTCTTTGTTGTGAGCCGTATCCCAGGGCGATTAATACAAGCACCTTAGGCTCAGCCACTTGGGTGCTTGGGTGCTCTCCAGAATACTCGTCACTGGTGGGGCTTACAGCCTGTCCACCACCCCCACCCTCTGATCCCTCCCCATCCCCTGTCCAGCCAAGGGAGAAAGGCTGACTCACTATGTTGAGTTAAGATGGGAGGGTGAGTTAGAGCCTTGGCTAATGCAATTGCGCTAAATTACATTTCCAGGGCATCAATAGCCAGATCCCCGTTCACAAAAGTCGGGAGACAATAACACTTTTTAGAGACGATTTCATAGAAATTATTTGAAGCAAATTCTCTGACCCAAAATATTTTCCTATATTTGCAAAGGAAACGCAAGCCAAAGTGTTTCTCAGTGTTTTTTGCGGTGGGTTAGCTTCTATTATACTTGTTTTTACCAGCGAATATGGCCTCCAGCTGGTTAAAGCAACCATTAAGAAAGATGTTGGAGAGTCAGCACAAAACAAAGCTATTACGATAAAACACCTTGAAGGCACGACGATATGAGTGCTTTGAACCTACGTAACATAAAGCTCTACAAGAATATGGTATGAGACTATTAATATTGTATTAGATGGGGGAGTGTCAGAAGGGATCACAGGTCTGAGATCAGCTCCTCAAAGCGGCATCCAGGTGTCCTTGTGAGTGTGGCTAACAGCCCCTGACCATCTGGGGGTCAACCTTGCCTGATTGGCTGCTGCCAGTGTTTGGGCGGGTATGATTTGTAACAGATGAAGTGTTGTGATTGGCCTTCGTCAAGGCTAGTAAAGTGCTGTATGAAGTTACGCAGCCCAGTTAGCAGAGACAGTAGCAGTGTGCTGTCGTCTCTAACAGGTCTCAGTTTGTGTGACATTAATGTCAGCAACCTTGACCTGTGTGCCCTCCCAGTGCAGAGTAAAGGCTAATATTTAAGGTAATTTACATTTTAATGACTGTATCGCCCGAAGCCTGAGTCTGTCTCCAGCCTGGCCCTGGGTCCCTGGCTGGTCATAAGAGAGAGGAGATTGTTGTATTAATAGGCTTCTGTTTCCCCTACGCCCAAAGGCATTAGATACCACTGACTCACTAATGGAGCCCCAACCCCCAAAGAGAAGCCTCTCAAATCACAAGCCTCTCCTTTGTGAGCTGGATGGACAAGCAGAGTCCTTCCTCCAATACGTCTGTGTTGATGAAGACAGTGGGGATTTAGTAGTGTGCTATTGCTTATTATTACTACTTAACATGCTTACTACTATGTGATTGCAACAGAGCGTTGTGAATAAAATCTCGCTATCATTCCAAGGATGAGACGTTGAATGGAATTCGTCATCTTTTCAAACCTGCTTAATAAGATCGGCTAACCGGAGAATTTAGATTGTCATTCAACCTTCAAAACAGAACCGTACCTTATCGACCAGGATTTTATTAGTGTTTGGTCAAGCACTCCTTGCCCATTGGTTGCATGAAGCCTCCTTCCCTCTCGGCGACTTTTAAAGTCATGAATATCAGTCGTGACCATTAGACTATCCTTCCTAGAATGAGGGTCTGCCTGGCCAGTATTAAATCATTTGTGTTCATATTGAGAAACAGTATCTGTGTATGTTTGGGTTATTCCTTTAAGTTCCTTTCAACAGGGTTCCATTATATTCTACTGGAACATCCCCTTCCTGAGGCAGCCATTTTGTAGGGAGGCGCTATTCCAGAGAACCTCAGTTTAGAAAGGCAGTTGCTTAGACAACCAGCCATGGAAACTCACCCTAAACCACCAAAGTTACAGCTAATTTAAGATAATCCAGGCTATCTTTCCTTTATGCTGTCATGGCTCAACGGCCCAGCAGCTCCAGGGAGCGTGCAGCGGGGAGATAAGGCCGTCCGTCGGGCCTGATACGGGGCTCGGCGGCGCAGTTGTTGGCGAGTGCAGCTGGTGCTCCGGCACATGGTTGTGCGGTCCGGGCGCCTGCAGCTGTGGTCATCTCTGGGCAACCAGAGGCTCTGAATTCCACCGGTGGGAGGACAGGACGTGGTTTGCGACCCTGTTGCTAGGGTAACGATCTCACCAGTTCACGGGTTGGTGCTACCTCTTATTGGTTTGGCTCCAGCAGTAATTAAAAGGTGTGGTGTGGACGCCTGTGGCGTTCTAGATGGTCGTTACCATAGCGACCCGGCCTGGTTCTGGTGTTGCCATGGTGGATGTGGTTGGGAGTCAGCCTTTTAGGCAGTTTCTAAAGAGATGGCTTCAAAGGTGAGAAAGTTCTTCATGTCATCACAACACAGAATAGCTGCTTGGTTGATAATGTGATCTGTTTATAAGTTGCACGGTAAACCGGTTCAAACACAGGGTAAGCGGTTTGAACCGCTAACTTGCTGTTCTGTTGTTGTCTTGGCGCTGGGGGGCTCTGTGCTTCTGATAAGCCCAGTGCTTAATGTGATTCTACATTATAGATACTAATTGACCCGATGACCTGGAAAAGAGGAGTCAATAAACGATATGTAAATTAAACATGGATTTTTATAGCGGTTATCGCGGTGGTTGCCCTGGACTGTAGGCACCGGAAGTTCCGACCCAGAGCCATCGGCTGGGGTTCAAAGACCCCAACCATCGGACCATCCTGCCCCCTGGTGTAGCAGGTCAGGGTGGAGATGGTGAAGCAGATGGAGGTGGTGTAGGGGAGGAAGTAGTGGGGGGAGTATTGTAAAGGAAGCCCACTTCACTTGTAAAGGAACATGACTTTATGTTCTATTAGATCAGTTTCTACCAACCGGACCTAGACCAGGGATCTAGGTCTCCTTGCCGTGTGTGTGTGTGTGTGTGTGTGTGTGTGTGTGTGTGTGTGTGTGTGTGTGTGTGTGTGTGTGTGTGTGTGTGTGTGTGTGTGTGTGTGTGTGTGTGTGTGTGTGTGTGTGTGTGTGTGTGTGTGTGTGTGTGTGTGTGTGTGTGGCACATGCCTCTCACCTGCTCTCTCCCATCGCTCTGTATCTCTGTCTCTCTCTCTTCGAAGCAGGAGGACGCAAATCCTCTTAGAAACACTGTACTGGTACATGCAGAGTGCCTGTGTTCCTGGTTCTGAGCCAGGCTCTCAGAGGGAGAGAGGGAGGTGAAGGAGATGGAGGTGAGACAGAGTGAGAGGCAGAGAGACAGAAAGGAAAAGGGAGGGGGTGAAAGACTGTGAGAGTGGGAGAAAGGCAGACTGCGAGACAGAGTGATAGAAAGATAAAGAAAAACATTCTAAACTAGACAAAGAGATCGAGGAAACAATGAGCGTTGTAGATACCAATTAAGATTTGAGAGAGAGACGGAGAGAAACGGATAGAGGGATGGAAACGGACAGATGGACAGCAGGAACAGAGGCCTCTGAAGTGCTTAAGTCGCCCTTTTCCCCAGATGTCTCCCTGGCCCTGGTGCTTACCTCTCTACTGTCGGTTCTGTCTGTGGTGTCATTGATCTGATCCTCCAGCTGGCCTGTGCTGCTCTGATCTCGTTTAGCCCGACAGAGAGAGCCTGTGGTTGGCATGGCGCCCACTACAATGACCCCCCCTCCCAACCGGTGGCTTGTCAAGTTAAAAACGACTTAGGTGGTCCCTGCTCACTGCACTCTCCTTTATCTCTCTTTCTCTATTTCTTTATCTGCTTCAATTTCTACCAACTCAAATCGTTAAAAAGTGCTTTACTGGCATGAAGAATATGTATTTTTATTGCCAATGTTTAAAAAGAAATGTCAGTCTATAATATGCCTCTCTCCGTCTCTCTGTCTCTCTCTCTCTCTCTCTCTCTCTCTCTCTCTCTCTCTCTTTCTACCTCTCTCTCTGCCTCTCTCTCTCTGACTCTCTCTCTTTGTCATTGTTTTTACCATCTAACTCACTCAATCCCTGTCTTTGTTTCGGCTTACTGTTAGCCTATTCTCTTCCTCTATCTTGCGCTCTCGATCTCCTCTCCCTCTTTCTCCCTCCCGGTCTCAGACTCAATCTCCATATCTATAGAATGGACACTTCAAGTCTAATGGCACAGTAAACACAGAGATATTACAACAACAATCATATATGGAAAATGGTTATAAAGTGACTTCCCGTCTGGGGTTGATAAAGTACACACACATGCACCTACCTGATATGTACATAAAGTAATATTATATTTATTATGACACCACTTCACAGAACATATCTTTCTCTTTTCATCCCCCCTACTCATGTCTCTTTCCATTTACCTCTGAGGTCGAGTTGGGAATGACCCGCCCAGGTTGACCAAGTTCCAGTACAACAAGTGGGAAAGAGAGCTGCCTTTGTAGCAATACCAGTTCTAGTTAGGTTAGCCTTTGTTAGCAATACCAGTTCTAGCCAGGTTAGCCATTGTTGCAATACCAGTCGATAACAAAGTATTTTCTGTTATTTTGCAGATGTATGTACCGTATCAGAAGGCCTTATTGAATCACGTTAGAGGTCTTATTGAATCACAAATATGACAGAAGGGTTTATATTCAGTGTATTAGTACAGCTTTCACTACTGTTGTTGCATAGAGCAGCTATCTTTGACCTTTAGTTTGAGTTTGTGAGATTCTTCTGAAAATCGAACGCCCCATTAATTGTTTCTCTTACTTCCTGTTTCTCCCTGAAACTGTCCCTCTTGCCCACGCACACAGACGCACAAGCCTTGCACCCATTTGAAGACACAAACACTGTGCCAATGCACACAGACACACACACCTTGCCCACGCAAACAGACATACAGTAGATAGATACTCCCTGCCCACGAACACAGACACAAACACACCTTGTTAGCGCACACATGCGCACACATTTTGCCCAAGCACAGACAAACACCTTGCCCACGCACAGACACACACACACACACACACACACACACACACACACACACACACACACACACACACACACACACACACACACACACACACACACTAGGCTTGGGTGGTACCACAGTGTTACTGTTTACCAGGGGATTAGATACACCGAAGGTATAAATCAATACTGTAAGAAACACAGGTGCTTCTCTTTCTATTAACATATCCATAACCACATGTTTTATCTTGTTTATACTGTATGTGGTGTTGTTGCCAAGTTTTGAAGCATTAAATAGAATGAAATAGTCCAAAGCAAAGTCCTTGCCATTGCATTGTTGTTGAGAATAGAAGAGTTTTCACTAAACCAACTATTAGTGTCTGGCCGGGGGTCTCCCTGCGTCGGACCACCACCATCACTACGTTCTACCGTAATGACCGCCCAGTGCGTCCAGACATCAGACTGGAAGTGACATCTATCGCACATAGCGCTGCTGTGATGGTGATATAATTAATCACACATCTCACTGACACTTTATGTTGTTTGATAGCATATCAAGATAGTCAGATCATTCCAATGATCTGATGCGTTGATCTGAAGACGCGACCACCCGTGTGATTCCTGTGTGTAGCGCAGTCTACCAGCCACAGCACTCCCCTCACAGGGCCATCCGTCTCCAGTTTTTCTACACAATAGGTGTAATGAAGAGCCCTGCCCTGAACAATACCCAGACTACAACGCAATAAAACCACACATGTCTCGTGTTGCAAAGCGGCCCGATGGATAAAACATCAAATCAATGTGTAGAAGTTTATGAGTGGCTCTACAGCTGCATGGCCTGTGGCGCTGGGTGTGGGTGTGACTGACAGACACTATATAATACAGGTTCAACAGACTTTAGAATTGTATACCAACGCAGTGGTGGAAACAAAGTACAAGAGAGTACTCGTTGAGATTTGGACCTTATCTATGGATCTATATCTATTCATTATTCTATGCCAGACTGGTCAGAGGAGGCAGATTGCATAATAAGGCACTCAGCGTTGTAGGCTAGACATTCTCATACATGCTACATCACTTCTTCATGAGCAACTCATCTTTTGCTTTTTTTATATTGTTATAATTCTTTTGCACAAATAAAGTCATACACCCTTACTGAGATGTCAGTAAGGTATGAAGGTATAAATAAAAAGTTTACGCTTACACACACACACACACACACACACACACACACACACACACACACACACACACACACACACACACACACACACACACACACACACACACACACACACACACACACACACACACACACACACACACACACACACACACACACACACACACACACACTAGGAGAGAGTCCTCTCCTAGCACCATCTGATACTGCTGCCATTTCCCAGGGGAACAGGCCTGACTGCATCAGAGTAAAACTGCTCCCCCCACTAATGGACCCCTCTCTCTCTCTCTCCCCTCCATTGATCCTCCTGTGTACCTCCCCGCTGCCAGGCTGTTGAGCCCCTGCGAGCCCCCCAACTCTGATGGGGGCGCCCCTCAGCGCTGGTCCTCTGGTGGTTTGGGGGTCTGCAACCGACCGCGGGTCCGTTGTTTGTTGTTCTTTTACCGTGAACGAGAGGGAGGAGAGGTGGGGGGGGGCTCGTTAGGTAGGGGAGGGGTGAGGAATGGGGGGTGCAGGCCTGGGGAGGGAGAAAGATGATGGGTGGAGGGAGAGAGGGGAGGTTTAGCAAGGGTGGATGGGAGTGAAGGTGTAAGAAAGGGAGATGGAGGCATGGAAGGAGGTGAGGTGGAGGGAGAGAGTTGAGTTGGAGAGAGGCGGGATGGTGGATAGGCCCTTCCTTCCTATAGTGTTGCCTATCTGTGTGGGACACTGACGTTCTGCTATAGTCTGTATATTCATCATCAATGTTCTCTCTCTCTCTCTCTCTCTCTCTCTCTCTCTCTCTCTCTCTCTCTCTCTCTCTCTCTCTCTCTCTCTCTCTCTCTCTCTCTCTCTCCTAACTGGATTAGCGTCTGTCTTTGTCCAGGGTTAACGAGCTCTGTCGTGTGTGAATCTGACCGTCCCCCGGGGCCCCGCCTCCTGGTGTGTGTGTGTGTGTGTGTGTGTGTGTGTGTGTGTGTGTGTGTGTGTGTGTGTGTGTGTGTGTGTGTGTGTGTGTGTGTGTGTGTGTGTGTGTGTGTGTGTGTCTGTGTGTGTGTGTGTGTGTGTGTGTGACGTGTGTGTGTGTGACGTGTATTTGCTGCTGTTAATTCTGAGAGGGGGGATGACCACCAGTTATATGGAGTATCCTTAATGCACGGGTTAAGCCAGCGCAAGCGACTAACCCTCTGTCAGCACGAAGCTGGAGGGATTAGCGGTGTCATCCTGGTCACGTGACCCCCACCAGGTGGCCCACACCCTCTTGCCTGCGCCATTCTTTGGCACGCTATCAGGGAGCACAGTTCGAGCGAGCCCGTCCTGACTTGGTAGAGGGCCTTGCTCTAGTGGTGGTTTCGTCCTTTGACCCCTGACCCGTTGAGCCTGGTGTAAACCTCACGTTTGGTGGAGCAGCAACCCGGACCCTCCCCCCTGCGGCGGACAGGAGAGACCCCAAAGTATACTTACGTATATATACTTAATGTGGAGGTAGAGAGAGTCAGGCAGAGAGAGAGATGAAGAGAGGATACAGACAGAGGAAAAGGAGAGATATAGAGAGGAAGAGAAAGGAGAGGGAGGAGAGAGACAAACAGAGGAAAGAGAGAGGAGAGGGAGGAGAGAGACAAACAGAGGAGAGAGGGAGGAGAGGGACATACAGAGGAGAGAGAAGAGGGAGGAGAGAGACATACAGAGGAGAGAGAAGAGAGTGGAGAGAGACACAGAGTAGAGAGGGTAGAGGGAGGAGAGAGACATAAAGAGACCGAGAGAGGGGAGAGGGAGGAGAGACTTGGCTGGGTGACTTGTTGTGCCCGGCCGCCTCAGAGATGGAGGGCTGTTTAACTAATAGAGTCCATGGCCCCGTGTCAGGGGCCTCTCTTACATCATCAGCCGGTCCAAGAAGTCTCTCTCCCCCTCTCTCTGACTCTTGCTGCGTCTTAGTTTCTCTCTCTGTGTGTCTGTCTGGCTCGCTGTCTCGCTCTCAAAAGTCTCTCTCTCTGTCTCTGTCTCTCTGTCTCTCTGTCTCTCTGTCTCTCTGTCTCTGTCTCTCTCTCTCTCTCTCTCTCTCTCTCTCTCTCTCTCTCTCTCTCTCTCTCTCTCTCTCTCTCTCTCTCTCTCTCTCTCTCTCTCTCTCTCTCTCTCTGTCTCTGTTTCTCTCATTGTGTATCTCCCTCTCCCCCTCTCTCTGTTTCTCTTTCAGTGTGTGTCTCTCTCCCGCTCTCTATGTTTTCTCAGTGTGTCTCTCTCTCCTCTCCTCTCTGTCCCTGTCTCTGTCTCTGTTTCTCTGTGTGTGTGTCTCTCTCTCCCAGTGTGTCTCTCTCCCCCCCCCCCCCCCCCTCTCTCTCTCTCTCTCTCGGTCTATGTTTCTTTCAGTGTGTGTGTCTCTCTCTCCCCTTCTCTCTCTCTGTCTCTGTTTCTCTGTGTGTGTCTCTCTCTCCCAGTGTGTCTCTCTCCCCCTCCCCCGGTGTGTAGGGAGCAGGAATGCTGTGGAGTGCAGCAGGCATTGTTTTGCTCCAGTTTGTTTGTGTGTGAAGAGAACCGGGCGGGGTCCTGACCTCCGAGCTCAGGCAGGGAGGGGGAGGGAGGGAGGGAGGGGGGGGGGGGGTGTTTGGGAAATGTGTGATCTGTGATTAGCCTCAAATTAGCATCAGGCTAGCCCCGGAGTTAGCCTTGAGGTGATGGAGACAATGGCTGGGTTCAGCTGGCTGTCATGTGCCTGCTATGAAACCACTCAGCCACCACCACCACCATCACTAAGTGTCCCAAGGCCCAATGGCTTGTCTCCTCCTCTCCCTCACTCCACTCAATTCCTTCCTGAGCTCTCCTCTTTATCCTTCATCCTCCCATTCTCCTCTCTCCTCCCCTCCTCTTTTCTTCTCCTCTCCTACATCCTCTCCTACATCTTCTCTCCACTCGCATCCTCCTTCCTCTCCTCTCATCTCTTCCTTCTCCTCCTTCCTTTCCTCTCCTCTCCTCGGCTCTTCCTTCCTCTCCTCTCCTCTCCTCTCCTCTCCTCTCCTCTCCTCTCCTCTCCTCTCCTCCAGGCTCCGGGCTATCAGGGCTGGAGCCTCTTATTGTGTGATGAACGGGTCACGGCTGCTGTGGCAGTGGTAATGCAGTCAGAGCCACAATGGCGGAGGCAGTGGGGGAGAGGCGTCGGCACAGTATCATTCTGACTGATTGAAAAGGGGTCCAGGGAGTGGTGGGGGGGGGGGGGGGGGGGGGGGGGGCAGTCTGCTGGGATCCTACTGGCTGGATGTTGCATAACTCCCAGGATGATTGACTTGGCCCCCATGGGAATAGGGGGTTGGGCCTCCCTATTAGACCTATGGTGATAGAGGAGAAGAGGAGAGGTGGTGGGTTGGTGCTGGCCAACTGTTGAGCAGGAGGCCCTCTGAGATGGGCCGGCTCCGGAACATTTAAGTCCTCCTTACATGGATAACTTCAGAGGATTAGTATTGTTTCATTATTCATGATCATTTATTTTGGTGGTGCACTTTTAGATTCAAACGTCTTTTAATAGGGCCTTGTTTCCCCCTCTGCGTTATAGCCTGTGTTTATCTATGACTAATGGTTCTGCTTAAATAGACAAACAGCTGGGCTCTGGTTATGTGTTCCGCTGAGCCCAATGGAACATAAGTAATGCTAAGGCTTCTGAACTCTAACATCCATGCTACTGAGCATTAGCCAGCATGCTACTGAACATTAGCAGCCGTCATGCTACTGAACAATGAGGCATCATCATGCTACTGAACATTAGCCATCATGCTACTGAACGTTAACATCTATGCTACCAAACATTAGCATCCACCATACAACTGAAAATTAGCATCAATGCAACTGAAAATTCAAAATAATGCAGCTGAAACAGTCCTTTAAGGTCCAAAGACGGTCTCTTTTGTACCCACCATGCCCCTTCAGCATTAAGCTCCTCTCTTCTTTCTTCCTTTTGAACCCTCACCCCCTCCCCCTCCCCTCCCCCCTGTCCACACGACCCCCACCCCAGAGCCATCTGCTTTAACACCAGTCATGATCTGGCCCCCCCTCTCACGTCCTCCAGTGAGATCATCTTCTCTTAGTTATTTCTTGGAGCAGATGCTACGCTAACGTTAGCCCAGTGTGTATTTTAATGGGAGACGTTAACCATTAGCACCAGTTCAGATTTCATGTCAACATCCAGTTGTCAACACAGTCAGAAATATGTCAACAATGAATGCTTAGTTAATATGTTGTACATAGCATTCTGTAACAACGTTTAGATGCTGTATTTTCTAGCACATTTCATTGTTCGGCAGTGGCTACTGTGCATCTGTATGTGTTCGTATTTGGTGGGATTTAAACAGAGTTCTCCTAAACTCTATGTCTTCATCTCAGTGGTCCGGGGTAATGAGGGCAGGGCTGTGAGGCTGGTATTGTTGGAACAGAGTGGGCAGAGGGGAGCTCTGGACCCCATGCCAGCCTGCCGCCACTGACCTCACTCTGCATGCCTCACATTCTGCTCTCCGCAGAGAGAATTACTTGCGCACACACACGCACACACACACGCAACCACACATACACACACACACACACACACACACACACACACACACACACACACACACACAACCACACACACACACACAACCACACACTGGTCGAGAAGTCCAGTAAACGACCCGACCCGGTCTGGTCAGGCGTGGTCATCGCAGTGCGTCATAGAGGCGCAAGAGGATGAAACGCAGTAGTCACCCTCTCGTGAGTCACGGAAGAAAGGCTTGCGTGCCTCCGCTCTCGTTCCGCTAGCATCTGCTGCACCTCACTGCAGAGTACAGTGAATTATTGAGGTGTGCTATTCCTGGCCTGATCTGCTGGAGGGAGTAGCTCTGTCTGGGCGTGTACCACTGTACCCAGGTAAATATAAATATATTGATATCAGCCGGGGGGTAAATAATGAACAGGGGATGTTGTGCTGACTGTTACTGGTTTACCGCTGTGGTTGTCAAGTTGTTATCTCAAGACTATTGGAGGGGAATGACGTTGAATGCTAGTTTGAATTTCATTGGGTCTTCGCCATCTTAGTTTCATCTTGGATCTAAATGCTAGCTGGGGGGGGGGACTGAATGCAGAACCAATATAGCCGTTACCTGAATAAGTCAGCTAGCCAGACGGGATCAGCAGATAGTGAGGTGGCTGTCCCGAGTCCCGACTCCCCTCTGAACGACACCGGGGCTTTGGGGAAAAGGTTTCTGCTACATTTATAAAAGGTGATGAAACTGAGATGTCATTTGTGTTGCATTAGTGCAATTCCTTGAGTAATGCTGGAAACCAACAGTAATCACACATTAATTAAACACAAGGGACTGATGCTAATGAATCTTAATACACTCATTAATTGACTGAAGCAATACTGTAGTGCAAGGAAGGGAGGCACTGTTGGCCCCAGCGGGTCAGAATCATCCGCTCTCAAAGCAGTGTTTTGAACAGACTGAAATGGGTTGTTTAGCCTGCAGTGCTGCGACTTGAAGGACAACACTGATCTGTGTGTGTCTTCTTTCATAATCCTTTAAAAAAGCTCCCCGCCACAGAACGCAACTCTTTTCATCCACACAATGTTCATCATTCATCCGTCCATCCAACCCACCCCGGGTTGATGGTGATGAAACAAACGGTTATTCTGTCCCCACTGTGAGGAGAGTGTGACCAGGCAGTGTGAGGCGGTCTGTGGATTAGAGCGGTATAATTAGGGATTATTGCCATGATAATGTGGTATTTCACCCTGGCATTCCAAATAAGAGGTTGCCCCAAATGTATCGCTCGGTTGATCTGATGGTCCGATACGTGGTCAGGGTGTCGGCTCTGAGGGCCACAGGTCATTAGCTGTGTCAGAAGGGCCAGAGTGGGGCCCCTGCTGCTTCTAGAGATGAAAGGGAGTCCTTCGAAGGGTCAAGAGGGCCCAAACACTCATTAAATAGGCCCCTCTCAGCCAGCACACACACACACACACACACACAAACACAAAACCAAACAAATATAAACTGTCAACATTAACGCACACACATCGCAAAAATACATATTAAAAGGCATGATACATTGTGGACTATTCTGCACACATACACATTAAACACACACACGCCAGCACCAGCTTCCCTGGACCTTTCTAAGCCTCCGCTCTAAACTGTTCTATTATAAACCAGCAGGCTGGAGCACTCTCTCTGTCTCTCCCCCTCCCTCCCCCTACCCTAGTGCTCTCTCCCTCCCCCACAATCCTTTTTATTTAGAGTTTGCCCGGGGGACAGGCAGCATGTGTGTCTCTTCTTGTATATGATTAAGTGTGTGTGTGTACAAGTCATGCACTGTGAAAATCAGAGAGCTCTCTCCGCCGCCACAGAGGCGTGTGCGTGCGCTGGGTGGCAGGAAGGCTGAGCCCCAGAACAAGGAGAGTATTTGGCTGTGAAGGAGGAGGAGAGACCTGTTGGGTTCCTGTCGGTGGAGCGGTACATGCAGATAGAAAAGCTTGCTATTGGGGCCTCACGTTAAAGTGCAATGCCGATGCGTTCCGTGTCAGTTTGATTGCAGATCATGCGATGCAACGTAATAGCGAGCTCAGCGGGAGCAAGGTAGTCAAGGTGGTCATAACCTTTCCTGTTGGGTTTTGGAATGCTAGAAATATTTACATTTTAATCAAATTATACTGCAGCCTCTATGACGATGTTCCACGACATTCAAAAAACATACATCACAATATTACAACGACCAGGATTTTAGATAAAAGCCACAACATTCATTCACCTGTTCTACTTTGAATATAAGTATTTATTCTCTTCACGTCTTTGTGTCTCACATACTCTCTGTTGCTCAGTCTCATTGTTATGGCTTCATGGCCATGAAATAGGATTTAAAATCTATACATGGAAATATGACATTTACAGACTACAATGGCATTATAACATAATCATCTGCTCTGCTGTACACTCAAACACTACACACTGTAAGGGATGCTTAAATATCTCCACAGCTATACATTAAACAGAGAGGGGACTGTATGTAAAAGGAGGTCACGGAATTAGTTATCTATTCAAATGTGACCTGATTACCACAGCCTGTATGCGTCTAGACTGCCAGAATACCCACGGATCTCTGCGTGTATCTGGCCCCCTCCCAGATATCGACAGTAAGGGTTTACCCCAGCATCGACTGTCTGGGAGACAGAGGTGCTTGGCATTCTTTTCCCTGTTTAGAGACAACGCAGGATGCAAACCCACTCTAAACCCTGTAAGCTGTCCTGCCCAAAAAATATGATTTTATGATTTTGTCAACAAGAATAAGTGGATGGGCAGAGTTTAAATCTGTGGTTCCCAGCCCTTTGGCCCAGGAGCCAACTTAAACATGTGTTGCATCTGCTTCCAATCAATGGTAGTGAGCCAAATGGCTTTAAATCCTTGGTCTGTGTGTAAAATGGCAATTTAAGAGAACTTCACAAATCCTTAAAGTATATGTTTTGTTTTTCATTTTAAATAAGATAAAATATCAATATAATGTGAATCAGCATCTCAGGCGATGGTCTGACAGGGTACCTACAGATGGGCTGCTGGGATCATAGGTGGGATTACCACAGTAAACTGCCTCAGCCATTATTAGCCATTCATGGAGGAGAGGGGGTGTTTGTGATTGATTAATCATAATCGCATCCAACCATAATCCTTTGTTGGTTTGTGGGCTGGTATCGCTCAGAGGGGCGGGGCCCCTCAGGATATTTTCCAGTGGTTTGCTGATCAAATTTCCTGTGTGTGTGTGTGTGTGTGTGTGTGTGTGTGTGTGTGTGTGTGTGTGTGTGTGTGTGTGTGTGTGTGTGTGTGTGTGTGTGTGTGTGTGTGTGTGTGTGTGTGTGTGTGTGTGTGTGTGTCGTAGTGTCTTATTTCTGGTGAGTCCCTTTCAGCTGACAACTGCCATAGCAAAAGAGAAAGAAAACTGGGCTAAGTTTGGTCATTTATAATTTAATGTCGCACAGCAAGCAGTACCATTCCTCTGCCACGGTTGTTAAATCCTAAGAACTGTGACTGTGTGTTTGTTTCTTATGTACCCATCTCCCTCTCATCTTCCAACCGTTAACCCCTCCTCATGTACGACATAATGAAGCGCACCTAAAGCTTCTGATGTGACCCTCTGCCTGGGGGGTCAGTGCTAGCTAGCTATTTATAAACACACACACCCACCCACCCACGCACACGTACACACGCACGCACAGACCCCGCTAGGTTTCATGTAAATGAGACTGAATTCCCTGACTGTAGATCAGGATGCAAGCTCCCTCTTGTTTGTGTCAGAAGACATCAGAAATCAGTCAGTTCGTTGTCATTTGTAAGCAGACCGGGCCATGGAAGACATTTTAAAATGCATTGCAAAGAGGGTGCAACTATAATGGTTTCCTTTCCATCATTTTATACCTATACTTATACAGTACATATGGATTTGTATTAGAGCTGTTAAACGATTAAAATATTTAATCGTGATTAATCGCATTAATGTCATAGTTAACTCACGATTAATCGCAAATTATTTTTCTATGCTAAATATCCCTTGATTTCTTTGTCCCATAATTCTTCTCATTTTCATTCTCATATCAACATGGTGAAGTGCATCGGCTTGCCTTGTGCAAATGATTTTTTATTGATAACAACATTGGTGTTAGGGGGTACGGAACGTGGAGACCCAAACGCAGACGGTTTCAGGAAACGGCACTTTATTCAAGCCTAAAGGCTAAGGCACAGGAATCAGGGAACTCGGGAGACAACTCGGAACTCGGGAGACTACAGGGAACTCGGGAGACTACAGGGAACTCGGAAGACGACAGGGAACACGCAAGACTAACCACAGCAAACCACGATAAACCACAATGACAGCACAAGGAACAAAGGAAAGACGAGGGCTTAAATAACAAACACAACGAGGAACAGCTGAGACACATTAGGGGAGGGAACAGTAATCAACACAGGAGGGAAACACAGGGAGACACCCACACCCTGACAATTGGTATATACTGATCAAAACAGGACGATACAAAAAAAGAGCCTATAGTGCAATTAAACGACTGCTTTGAACAAATGTCATTTGAACATAGCAGTCAGGCTACTGCTTCTTTGTTTTGAGCCAAAGAAAAAAAAAAAAAAAAAATTTTTTTTTAATAAATGAATTGCGTTAATCGCGCGATAACATTTTTAACGTCGTTAAAATTGGTTTGCGTTAACGCCGTTAATAACGCGTTTAACTGACAGCTCTAATTTGTATACATTAATATCACATTATATATCAATATGACAGTTTCAATGTATTCTGCAATAAGCACGGGAGAAGTCTTATATTTTTACCCAAATTAATCAGAGAATGGGCTGTGAACCTGAGATCCACAAACGGTCCAACAAGTGATCTAATAAACCCGATACTTAGCTGGCCCTTAAAGAAACATCTACCACCATCAGACATGTCCCTGTTCACTGGCAGGTTAGGCAATTAATTAGGCCCATTAATTAAAGCCAACAAATTGACCATCATGTGTGTGTGAAAACCCAAGCTGTTCAGCACAGATTGCCTGAGAATTCAGAATCAACATTATATTATCCACAAGCTGCACGACAACACAAACACACAGTTCGACGTGATTAATGTTGATGCCTAAAATAATGACACATTTAAAGGCGACTGTAGTGAGCAGCCTAAATGCACCTTTTGTCCAAAGACAAACAGACAAAGACTCTACCAAAGACAGTTCTATAGATTGCAGCGAGGGGTTTTGCAGCTTGTCAACCTTCCTTGTTAAACTGCAGAATAGAGGCAGGAGCAGGGAGAGGTTTGGGAAATTCCAGTTCAGTCAGTTTATAAAGCAGTTCCTTCAACCAGGACACTGATAGATGGCTGGGATCAGTCAGAACGACACCGCAGATACTGGAGCCAGAGAGGGGGAGAGAGATGGAGGGAGAAAAGTGGAGAGAGAGAGAAGTGGAGAGAGATGGAGGGACAGATGGAGAGAGATGGAGGGGGAGAAGTGGAGAGAGACAGAGTGTGAGAAAGCGGTAGAGAGAAAAGGGTGGAGAGATGGAGAGAGAAAGCGAGAGAGAAAAGGGTGGAGAGAGAGAGGGTGAGAGACGGGCAGGGTGATAGCGAGGTCGTCTCTCATCTGTCTGCTGGCAGGAGAGACAGTAAAAGCACAGTCAGTCCCAGGCATCAGAATTGATCCCTTCACACGCCCAACAACACATCCACAGCCTCAGACACACAAACCCACAACAACACAGTTGAGATGGCTTGACAGAGGAATTCTATTCCTTTATTTATTTATAACTTAATTTTAATCCCATTCATAATGCATTATTGGAAAAATGACCAAGAAAGTGTGTCTGGTCCAAACACACTTCTTAGCCATCGGAGGACATGGCTCACTTCTTGTCCTTCAACCGTTGCTATGGTGAGAGCCACAGCAAACCTGCACTGTCAAATATTCTATGCAAATACTTTGGTTTGGTTGCACCTGTGCAGAGTGAATGGACCTGGGGTTAAACCAGGGCACGACACACTCATCACGGTCGACCAGGACCAGAGCTGGGAGCTTTGTTTGAAAGAGGAGATCATGGCTGTTTTGTTATTGAGCGTGATACTGTGCCCGGTGACATCTGATCCACGTGTGGTGAGTCACTTAATGAAAGATGTGACAAAAGAGTGGGAACGTGCTAAAGAAGGCTGGAGGTTCAATGTCAAATTAACATAGACTCTCCTTACCCATTGACATGAAGCTACCGAGACACAGATAGAGCCACCTTAACTACACCTTCAGTACTACAGTACTGCCAGGACGGTCTCAGAACTCGACTTACACACGTTTTCTTATAAATCCAATGGGTTTTATGTTATCCCGGGTATCACATGCATTTTTTTATTGGTGATATTCTTTGATATTGATTACACAATTTGCCAATATTCAACAATTTATTACTATTAAATTGTATCCTGAATTGCAACCTGCTTTGCATGTTCAAGTGTATTGACTGGCTAAGGGTAAAAGTGCCAACAGAGCCGGATAATGTGAGAGAGGCTAATAGGGGTCAGCAGGTTCTAATGAGGCTAGCTGAGGTGAAAGGGCCTTGCAGACACTAACAGCGCTCACAGAGGCTAATGCTAATAGCAGGGACTGATACGGCTAGCAGGGACTAGCTGGGGCTAATTGAACTGGCAGATTGAAATTGCTAGTAGATGCTCGCTGATCTTAAAAGGCTCATAGCAGTAGGACTAGCAGGGGATGGTAAGCCTAGCAGATGCTAATGAGGCTAGTTGATGTTGCTAATGTGGCTAGTAGACGCTAGTTGGGATAGCATTGCTAACAGGTCTGGTACACAGGCCTCAAGGTTATGTTGTGATCACTAGTGGCATTAGATCACAGATTGTACTGGAACCTTGAATGACCCTCGGGGCAACTGGAATGCAATTTGGCTCGTAACGATTTATGTTACGTGTGTTTGTGTGTATGCCTTTCTCTGTCTATCCGTCTATCTATGTTCTAGATTCTTCTTCTCATTGTCTATCTCTGTCTCATCTCTTTCCCCTTACATCCTTCCATCTGAAATCACACTACAACTCACTATCTCAGTTTATCTCTCTCTAATGTTTGTCTCACTGTATCCCTCTCCATCCTTAACACTTCGTGTGACTCTCTCTCCCTCCGGCGCATGTCTATGTCTCTCTGCCTTTCTCTTACAAACACTCCATCATGTCTGTATAGTGAGCGTACACCCATCGTTGAAGGCCTTAAACACCAGCCGTCCCCAGGGCACAGCTCTCCCAGCCCCGGTGTCCAGAACACCACTCCACCCCCACCCAGCACCCAGTGTCCCCTTACAGGAGGAGTTAAACACAGATCACAGGTATCGCTGTCACTGCTAACGCTCCTCATTCACACTCTCTAGAACCTATGCAATGGAGGAAATCATTAGGAAACATCTGATTAAAGTGAAAGATGGTAGAATATTAAAAAGACAAAACTTTTGTTTGATAAAAAGTTGCGGCAAACAGGTTTTCACACCCTGATTTCAAAGTAAACGGTGTAGAGGCAGACATCAGCGTGATGTTCTGGACGTTGGTTCCAGCTACGAGGCTGCAGATACAAATTAAGAGCTGCTTCCCGTGCTTGGCTGGTCCAACCCTGGGGACGGCAAGCAGCAAAACATCCTGAAATTAACATTGTCCTCCTCCGGACCGATCGACGATAACACCTGTCCCAGGCCCCTAGAAGCCCCTAGGAGACGCTCAGGGGGCCACATTAGCTATGCATCCATGCTTTTACTGATTTGATTTAATGTAAATTAGCCACTGAAATCCAGCCCTAAAGAACACTCTGCAAAACATGGTGGGGATGTTATCTGGTCCCCATGACGACGGGCAGAGGAGCATGAGATCACTTCCTGAATCTTGGTCTCCATGGTTCTATTCCATGGTAGAGGAGCGTTTAATCACATTACTGTTATCCCATCCAGCCGTAACTTACTATACATGGTTCGCACACTCGTGCACACACGCTCGCACTCATGCACACTCACACACGCAAGCATGCACATGCAAAGATGCACATTTACACACAGATGCAAACACACAGATGCACACCACTGTAATTGGCTCATACGTTGTGTAATGTCTCTCCAGAGAGCTGTGGTACTCAACTCTAGGTGCTTGTATTTATCTGACAAATGAGTCCATTCGTAGCTGATTCGGGCAATTTCCCCATCATTTAACATCGCTTGACAATGTTGTTGGCTGATATATCGGTGCTGTACTGATTATAAAGGTCAGTGTGGTTTTGCTCATTGTTGATACATGAACAGCAGGAGCTTCTTTCAGGAGCTACATTAAAACCCTCACAGTACCAGGTTTAGCTTCTTCACACCCCTATGAGGTCGACCTCTGAGAGTTGATCTGGGGGGGTGAGAGGAAACCTATGTGTGGATCTTCTCCTCAGGGCTAACCTCCCCCTTTTACACACAAACTCACACACCTACAAACACATTCACACACACACACACACACACACACACACACACACACACACACACACACACACACACACACACACACACACACACACACACACACACACACACAGAACCTCTCTCTCTCTCTCTCTCCCTTACATCCTGTCTCTCTCCCTCCCCTCTGGCCTTGCTCAGCTGCTCTGGCCATCTGTCTGAAGGAAAACAGAGAACAGTAGGATGAAGGGGAGGAAGGAGAGTGGAGGAACACAGAGCAAGGGGAGGCTGGAGGGAGGACGGGGGAGGGGGGAGGGTGAAAGGGAGGAGTGAAAATAGTTCAGAGGAGGAGGGAGAGATGAGAGGATGAAGGAGGAGGAGGGGTTTCCTGGAAGCTTCAAGCATGATGATCACGTCTATCTTCTGTTAAAAGGCCAGCATGCCTTTTGTGTGTGTGTGTGTGTGTGTGTGTGTGTGTGTGTGTGTGTGTGTGTGTGTGTGTGTGTGACGTGTGTGTGTGTGTGTGTGTGTGTGTGTGTGTGTGTGTGTGTGTGTGTGTGTGTGTGTGTGTGTGTGTGTGTGTGTGTGTGTGTGCGTACGCCTTGTGTGTGTTGGATCACTGGAAGCTGGGATGATGTCTGGTCTGTAATTTGGGCCAGAAGGCGTCAGCTCTGTCCAGCGATGAGCTAATTTTCCTGCGCCCCCTCATGCTCTCTCTCTCTTTCTCTGTTTCTCTTTCTCTGTGTGTCTCTTTCTGTCTGCCTCCTTCTCCCTCTGTATGACCCTCTCTCTGTCTCTGTCTCTCTCTCTCTCCATCCTGTTCCCACTCTCACTATCTTTTTCTATCTTTATCTCTACCTCTCTCCCTGCCATCTCTTTCTCTCTCTCCCCCTCCATTTCCCCTCTTCCCTCTATGGGTCCCTCTCCCCCTCAGTCTTTCCCAGGCCCCCAGGCCAGGTCCTCTTCCTCTGGGCTGACCTCTGCGTGGCTGTGGCCTCATCCCACCGCTGGGCCTCTTAGCCTCTTAGCCGCTAGCCCGGCAACACTGTGTTTGTAAACAGCGGCAGGGTAACTTCCTGTTTCCTTCACACCACAACACTTAAACACTGAGGAAAGGGTGGGAGGCTCGTGTCATTATGATACAAAACAAACCATCGCTTTCTTTTTTATTACCAACGTGTGAGAATAACTTGTTATTAACCCTTTAGATTAGATCCACTTTATTAATCCCAGATATTAGGGAACTCCTCTCAGGCCTTTGGAGACCCAGAGTATAGCAAAATGGCAGCCGATATCCTGCCTTGTTCTGTACAGTGAACACACCCTCTGGCAGAGCACTGCCCTGTATCAGAGTGGAGGAGAGGGATGTCATTGGCTGGTGCTCACTCTGGTCCAGTGAAGGATTTACGGTCCACTCATATCCGTTTTTCATTCTGATAGATTAAAGGGGTTGCAGCAGGAGTTGATGGTTCTTATTTTCACTCATTCCTCTCTGATTGTTTCTAAGCTCAGGTTGAAGTTCTTCAGCTTGCCGTTGCTCCAGCACCTATTCAACGTTGTGAATGAATTAAATGTACATCCTGGCTTCTGCCAGATCAGCAGAGTGAATTCCCAGTTTCTGATGACAACGTGATATTCAAGATGCTGTGGGTCTTAAGTGTGTGTGTGTGTGTGTGTGTGTATGTATGTGTGTGTGTGTGTGTGTGTGTGTGTGTGTGTGTGTGTGTGTGTGTGTGTGTGTGTGTGTGTGTGTGTGTGTGTATTTGTGTGTGTGTTTGTGTGTGTGTGTATTTGTGTGTGTGTGTGTGTGTGTGTGTGTGTGTGTGTGTGTGTGTGTGTGTGTGTGTGTGTGTGTGTGTGTGTGTGTGTGTGTGTGTGTGTGTGTGTGTGTGTGTGTGTTTGTGTGTGTGATGGTGTTTGCAGTGAGTGCTGCAGCTCTTGCCTCCAGTGCAGTGATTATACTCTCTTAGAGAAGCTAGCCACATCAATAGACTCCCTGCCATTCCTGTACTTAAAAAACATTCTGCCTCAGTGACATGGTCTGAACCTCCATCATTGGAAAATGGTCATGAGGACTGTATCAAACTCCTATTTGGCACAGTTTACATGTCTTTACTACTTCTTTATAGGAAGTATCTCTTCCCACAGTGACATCTCTATCTGCAAAATATGTTGGAGTGATTTCATCAAGTGACGTCACCAGGCAATGTCATTGAATGATGTCACCAAGTGATGGCAGTCTATATGTGTGTGTGGGAGTTGTGTGTCTGAGGGCGTGGCTGTCCCGTGTGTATGTCTTCCTATCCACAGTGGTACACGTATTAAACAAGGTTTGATGGGTGTGGTGTGGGGGTTGTGGAGGAGGTAAACTGTAAACATACTAGCATCGTACACTTGGGATCTTCTTTGCCCAAAGTGTGAATAGCCAACCAATCGGGAGCCTCATGTCTTTAACACTCATCATGATGTCATCAGGCCAAATGCCAGGGTGGCATCAGCCACAACATGGCCTCGGTCCTGATGAAGAGGGGCGTTTGTCATCAGCTCATCCCTTCCATGAGCAGAGGTCGGGGTGAATGGCCGGCCACTTGTTTGGAAGGATGTCCAGTGTCAGGGGGCTAAATTTAGGTGTTGGTCCAGATAGCTGGGCCCTAGAGCCGTATTGTCCTGAATAGACGCCTCCTTGTGTGTCCTCCTAGTGGAGGGCGTTCTGGTCTGTGTGGATGACACACATTGTTCCTCCACCACCGCCTTGTCCTATGAAGGTTTCACTGGTCCGGGTTCCTCTTACTCTGGGATGTGAGAAGATGCACTTTATTGGTCTCTGATGGTGTCATGGCATGGAACACATGCATGTGAAAATATATCAATCTTGCATTATCATCTAGGTACATGAGAATAATTAACCTTACTAATGCAAGATGGAACACTTTTGAGTGAAGTGAATAAAATCTGACTGACTGGTTCTTGTCTCTTGGGTTACGGCGGGTCCAATGTTGTCCTGACTCCTGACTGACTGGTTCTGGTCTCTTGGGTTACGATGGTCCAGTGTTGTCCTGACTCCTGACTGACTGGTTCTGGTCTCTTGGGTTACGGCGGGTCCAGTGTTGTCCTGACTCCTGACTGACTGATTCTGGTCTCTTTCTCCTCCAGACTGACCCTGCTAGCGTCCAGAGAGCACCCAGAGCTCAGCCCCTTCCCCCAGCCCTGCAGAGACCATGAAGCCTGACGGGGTTGCCACGGCAGCGCTGGAACCAATGGAAGTGCTGGAGTCCAACGAGGTTAACGAGGCGGGGCCACCCGCCTCGGGGGAGGAGCCTAGCCAGGCGGCCAGCCCATTGGAGGAGCAGACAGGACCCCCGCCGATAGAGCTGGTTGAGGGGGAGGCCCCACCGAAGGTCCCCACCACCAAGACCCCCGCCGACCCCAAAGCCAAGACCGCCGGCAAGGCCGGGGCCAAGACCAAGCCCGGGACCGCCGCCCCGGCCAAGACCGCCACCGGCTCGCGGCCCGGCACCGCCCAGAGCCGGCTCAGCAACGGAACGTCCAAGACCAACGGGGTGGCCAAGAGTGAGGGCGTGGCCAAGACCAACGGGGTGGCCAAGAAGACCACCCCCCCCGCGGCCGACAAGAAGACCGCCGCGCCCGCCAAGAAACCAGCGGGCTCCACCGGCGCCCCGGCCACCAAGCCGGCCCCCAAGCCCCTGGAGAAGAAGCCGCCAGCGACCGCTCGCCCCTCCAGCGCCCTGGGCCCCAAGAAGACCCCAACCACTGCGCCAGCCCCCAAACCGGCTGCCGCGCCCGCTGCTAAGAAGCCAGCAGGTAACAACACTCTACTGCCCTGTTGTACTGAAGGGCTTATCTTTGATGTCCTTTTATTCTATTGGATATCTGTGTTCTATTGTTTTTTTTTACTTTCATCATCACCTGTTACGTTACTATTTACCCTCAGCTCTAAGAAGGTAATCTAAAGTAGGCAGACCTTGGTCCACTAGTCACACAACAAAGAGTCTCACAGTCTGAGACTCACTCTGTAGTGGGATGACATGTTACAGAACATCTAGGAGACAAGGACTAGAGAGAAGGTCTGGTAATATGAACCACAGTAATACTCTACTGCAATACTATTACTATGCTATGATAAACTATTATTCTGCTACTAAGATATGTAAATACTGGTCCAACACTAAGGACTGAGACCATTTTTAGTTTCTAGGTGAAAATAACCAGAAACATGAGCTAAAAGGGTTGATTTAGTCTTTGGGTGCTCATTGTAACATGATGAATGTGTGTGTGTTCTGTGCTCTAGTTAGCCACGCAGGAGTGAACAGTACTAATATAGAAGTGGCCTAGATCCCAGCCAACGTGTCACTAGTTAGATTTATAACCTGGCCAATCAAAACGCTCTCTCATCTGAGTCATGAGGTCATTGCTTACATGCTGTAGTCTGTTACTCTTCTCTAATATGCTCTCTCTCTTCCCTCCTCCCCTCCCTCTCTCTCTCTTCTTCCCTCCACCACACCTTTCTCTCCCTCCCTTCTCTCTCTCTCCCTCCCCTGTGTCTTCTATCTCTTATCCTCTACTCCCTATCCCTTGTACTCTCTCCTGTCGCTCTCTCTGCCATTCCACGTTTCTTTTGTCCCTCACTAATAATCCCTTTGTCTCCCTGCTTGCCTTTTCTCCTGCTCTCTCTCTCTCTCTCTCTCTCTCTCTCTCTCTCTCTCTCTCTCGCTCTCGCTCTCGCTCTCGCTCTCTCTCTCTCTCTCTCTCTCTCTCTCTCTCTCTCTCTCTCTCTCTCTCCAGCTCCAACCAAGTCCAGCTCAGCTGCCTCGCCCAAGCCAGATAAAGCTCCTGTTGCCAAGACAACCAGGTGGGTGTGCCTCCCCACCACCCACCCTATACTGATGTTTTTGCGTGACATGTCCATTGTCCAGAACAATACCTCGCGGGTACTGTTTGTTTGATTTAATCCCCGTGTCGCCCGGAAGTGACGATTCTGTCGACCAATCAACGGAGGGCGTGTGTAGCTCGAACTTGCCGGCACCTTTTCAGCCGTCTCAGTACCCCAACGGAGGAGTACTGTTGATGATTGCGAAACGAGTACGGCTCAGTCCGGCTCAGTCCGGGTCACGCCCACCTTTGGCGGTGGAAACATGAACCGTGCCGCACCTTTGCGAACAATCCGAACAGCACCCTCTGGTGAAAACGCACCATAAAGCCCCTCCCCCTGGTTTTTATTAAAAAACAAAAATAATCCCTCACACCACCGCCACCACCACCCCCACCATCACCACTGCTAAGCTCTTAATAAACACTAACAAGTAATAAAGCTGCACGGTAGAACAGAGGACGTGTGTGAAACACATCCAGCCCTACAAAGACCTCCTGATCCGAGGTGAGGAGCTAGGGGGCCTGGTCTGGGAGGGCCTCTCCACTCTGGGCCCCTGAGGGCCTCTGACCCTCCACATAGAGCAGGAAGACCTGGTGGTCTACGTCAAGGTGCATCCTCTAGAAGTTCAATACCAAACCTGTACATCTCTGTGTGTGGGTATAATTCATGTGTACTTATGAGTGTGTGCGAGTGTGTGTGAATATGTATCTGTGTGTATTTACGTGTGTGTGTGTGTGTGTGTGTGTGTGTGTGTGTGTGTGTGTGTGTATATGTGTGTGTGTGTGTGTGTGTGTGTGTATGTTCATCTGTGCGTATTCATGTGTCTGGCAACATGTGCATGTGGATTCATGTGTATACGTGTGTGTGTGTGTGTGTGTGTGTTTGTGCGTGCATGTGCGTGTGCATGTAACTGGGTCAGCATGTACCTGGATCACGCTGGGTGACGTGGCACCACGGGGTGCTGTGAGCCTCAGCAGTGGACCTGAAAGAGGCCTCTGTGTGAGGATGATGATGAGGAAGGTGGTGACCCCCTGGGAGCTGACCTGGGGGGTCTGATGTTCCACACACTCCCCCCCCATGTCTGTTTGTTCTTGTGTTTGGTGAATCACTGTCCTCTTTCTGTCTCTCCCGGTCTGGAATATGTACCTTATAGGAGACTCGCTCTACTAATGTTAGATGATGTAGAGCGGATTTACTGATAACGGGAAGGTTGCTAGGTCGATCCCCGGCTCCTCCTAGCTGCGTGTCGAGGTGTCTCTGAGCAAGATACCGACGAGCTGACTGTCGCCTTGTGTGGTTGACTCCGCCGTCGGTTTGTGAATGTGTGAATGAATGGATGTCAGTCACTTTGGATAAAAGCGTCAGCAAAATCCCTTCCATGTAATTGTGTTGAGCCAATGCTTTGTGATTTCCAGTGTAAACTGTTTTATTGATTTTAGAGTCATGTCATTAGGGACACAGGTAGGGCCTAGACCTCCTGCTTAATGATAAGGTTAGACTGTGGACATTGGGGTTCGAACCCAGAACCCTGTTTCTTGCTCAACGACACAGGACAGTTGGTCACGAGGGGCTGGGTATCGAACCAGCGATCTTCCAGTAGCCAGACAACCACTCTCCAGAGCTGCTCCCATGATGTAGGAGACATCTCAGACCACTGTTACCCCGCCCCCCCCATGCAGGCTGTCAGTATATGATAGATGATAGATGATGCAATACAATCTCTCGGCCCGGAGGTGAATCAATACCTTACTAAGTAGTTCTGAAACGTGGCCAGATAAACACTTGGGCAATTGATCCCAGAGTACCAATAACTATATTCATAAAGTCATATGCATATAGATAGTGTTTGTGTGTGTGTGTGTGTGTGTGTGTGTGTGTGTGTGTGTGTGTGTGTGTGTGTGTGTGTGTGTGTGTGTGTGTGTATGTGTATGTGTGTGTGTGTGTGTGTGTGTGTGTGTGTGTGTGTGTGTGTGTGTGTGTGTGTTAGGGTTGCAAGGGCTGAAGACATTTCAGTAATGCCTAGTGTTAACAATGAACACATAAATCTGTGGACTGTCATTATCAGGAATGGAAGGCTTGTCATCACAGGAGCATATCAGACTCACCAACACTAAGGAATAGCTCTGTCTGCTACGCTGGTGGTGCTTACTGGCAACTGGCTAATGCTAAGTAACACTGATGATGAATCAGAAGAACTCATGCTCAAGTTAGCTCATGCCCAAGCAGGAATTATGTTGACTCACCTTTTCATTTGATTCTCTAGATCTATCTAATTCCACGTTATAGATTAAAACTAACAGACAATAAATTGATAATCAATTAACTGTTAACATGAACCTAGTGTGTGTTGGTGAGTGTTGAGCTCAATGCTGGAGGCCAACCTACTGAATGAGACCGAGAGAGAGATGTGTAGTTCATCTGACACACACACCCTTTCCGGGCAGGGGCGATGACGTGTGTGTGTGTGTGTGTGTGTGTGTGTGTGTGTGTGTGTGTGTGTGTGTGTGTGTGTGTGTGTGTGTGTGTGTGTGTGTGTGTGTGTGTGTGTGTGTGTGTGTGTGTGTGTGTGTGTGTGTGTGTGTGTGTGTGTGTGTGTGTGTGTGTGTGTGTGTGTGTGTGTGTGTGTTTGCGTGCATGTGCCTTAACACATCTATAAATCTCTCTTGGTTGAGTGTCCTTGTCTCGACGTTTAAACACGGCATCTCCTGATTGGCTGAAAGATGAAATACCGCTCAGTTTTGAAGACACACCCTGCTTTGCATGGTACACACACACACACACACACACACACAGACACACACACACACACACACACACACACACACACACACACACACACACACACACACACACACACACACACACACACACAGGCATCAATCAAACATACCATACATTTACACCTTATTCCCCAAATAAATAAACCCACAAAGTGATGCAGTCAACCACAGACAGGCTCCGGGAATACTTTAAAATACAAAGATGCATGCTTCAGGCAGACAAACGTGAGCCATGGCTTTTTTGAGTGAACTAAGACACACTCAGTCTTTATCTTCCTCCAGAGAACCAGGTGGATATAATTAAGTTCCCCATCCTTTAGCCCGGCTGCTATGGTTCCGTTAGTGGTAATGCATTTATTACAACCATAGATTATAATGTGTTTCTATAGGGCTCTACTCAGTAGTCTGCTTGCATGCAGCATCCAGCCGCGGTCTTACCCAGGGTCGATATCCGCCCTGTGTTACACGTAATTCCTTCTCTGTTTCCACCTATTTGCTTGTTTTGCCTTCCCCCTTTGTCTGTCCAACAACCTCTATATTCATATTGTCGTGTTTTTCAGTTAAGGTATGATACCTTAGATTAAGAACATAAAGACCACAGCCACAATCTCCCTCCCCAGTCAATGCGGTCCTCCATCGCTAGCAGGCAGCCTTAACCCGGCCCGCTATAGCTGCAGATTAATGGTGCTGCGCTGGGTGTGCAGCCCACTGTACACTCCTATATGGTCTTTACGGGGCCCAGCCTGCGTGTGTGTGTTTGTGTGTCCGGCTGTGTGCCTCCGTGTTTGTGCGTGTGTGCATTTGTGAGTGAGCACGTGTGTGATATCTGGACGGCAGCCTTTGTAGCTGGGAAGTCTCGCAATTACCGTGCACACCATGACCATGAACAGCTCTCCATATGGCGTGTGTGTGTGTGTGTGTGTGTGTGTGTGTGTGTGTGTGTGTGTGTGTGTGTGTGTGTGTGTGTGTGTGTGTGTGTGTGTGTGTGTGTGTGTGGGATGGTTAGTTGGCTGAACACGTACCTATAGGCGTATGTGTCATACTGGGCACCTCTTTCTCTCTCTATCGTCTCTCTCTCTCTCTTTTGCTCTCTCAATCGCTCTCTTAGTCGTCTGTCATGTGGAAGGTGCAGAGAGCGAGAGAGAGAGAGAGAAAGCGAGAGGGCAAGCAAGAGATGGATAGAGGTAGGGACTGTGGAAGATGGACGACGTTTGGACTAAACAGCTGTATCATTCACGTCACTCTTCACTCAACACACGTGTGTGATCGTGTGTGTGTGTGTGTGTGTGTGTGTGTGTGTGTGTGTGTGTGTGTGTGTGTGTGTGTGTGTGTGTGTGTGTGTGTGTGTGTGTGTGTGTGTGTGTGGCTCCATTAACTGGCCCTCTCGGGTACAGGCGTAGATTGAGTGCACCATCACCACGTGTGTAGCATGCTGTGTTTATGTAAAGTACAGACAAGGCTGGCAAATGCCAGTACAGTACAGGCAGAAGCTAGACTATGCTATGCTACAGTACAGCCAACGCTAGACTATGCTATGCTAAAGTACAGCCAATGCTAGGCTATGCTACAGTACAGTAATGGTGGTAGTACATTCAGGCTAGTCTACGCTAACATGCACTACAGAGGGAGTTGAATGCTAAGTCATGTTACCATACAGTGCAGTGAGATGCTAGGCTATGCTAACATGCACTACAGAGGGAGTTGAACGCTAAGTCATGCTACCATACAGTACTCTGGGATGCTAGGCTACGCTAACATGCACTACAGAGGGATTCAGATGCCAAGTCATGTTACCATGCAGTGCAGGTTACCGCCCAGCTATGATATACATTACTTTGAGATGCTAGGCTACACTAGCCCACGGTACAGCGGGATGCTAGGCTATGCTAATAACGTCTTGTTCCTCCCCGGGCGTGGCTCCAGGATATGCCCATATATGGGTTTTATGTCAGGGGAGAAGGGGGGAGGAAGAGGAGAGGAAAAGAAGGCAGGAGGAGGATGGGGGGGGGGGTGCGTCAACAACCACAAACTAATCACCAAATGGATTAAGTGGCAAAGGGTGTGTGTGTGTGTGTGTGTGTGTGTGTGTGTGTGTGTGTGTGTGTGTGTGTGTGTGTGTGTGTGTGTGTGTGTGTGTGTGTGTGTGTGTGTGTGTGTGTGTGTGTGTGACCACAGAGTCATGTGAGAACGATGCGGCCATGTTGAACATCATTACCCCCTCTCTGTCTATCCATCTCTTGTGCTCTCTCTCCCTCAGTAGTTCTAATCCTAGTATTACACACACACAAACCGACCCCTTTGTCCCTGCAGCCAGAGTCAACCTGCCTCCTTGTTATGTGCAGCTCTCTCTCTTGCAGTTCTTCCTCTGTGTTTAGCTGTTAGCTGGAGGCAGGAGCTGGCTGGTTATCAGCGTGCGTTCTCCTCTGACCTCCTTAACCACGTCTCCTCCCTGCGTCTCCTCGCCCCACTGCTGGGCTCCTCACACCCAGCATCGCTTGATCCAAACCATCACTGTCGGATCAGCTCTCAGTCTGATACCTTCAGCAGTGTAAAGATAAACGTGCCCTACGGTACATTAAAGGGATACTTCACCCATTTAGAACCGGCGTTCTATCATTATAAAATCGCTATTGTAATATAAATAAATATATACATAAATATCAGTCTAAACCAGTCTCCCCTTGGCCCATTTCCTCTCATCTAATTTTCTCCCGAAATGACGTCAAATGACGCGTTTGACGTCATTTCGGGAGAAACCTCTTGTCCCGCTAGAAGGGCCGAGGACTACAACACACTTTTGGTGGCAAATTTTTCCACCAATAAGGAATGAGAGGGGGCGGGAGCTCGCGTACTGAGGGGGAATGAGGGGGACGGGAGACCGACAGGTGAGCGGGGCAGCGAGCGCAATGCACTGTGGTAGTTGGAGGTTTTCTTACTTTGAGGCTAGGATGAACCGATTTCAATTTTTTTTTCACATTTATAATACATTGAATTATTTAATTCATAAAACCTTCATATTCCCACCGGTGAAGTATCTCTTTAATAACCATAGTATACATTATAGGTTAATAACCATGCTGTACGAAATCGGTTTATAACCATGCTGTACGTAATCGGTTAATAACCATGCTGTACGTTACTAAACTAAAACGCAGGTAGTAAGCTGCTGTACATTCATCAACTACTGTGTACACTAAAAAGATAAAAGATTAATACATCTCTCTGTATGTCATTTAACCACACTTGATCCAAATAAGCTTAAGCTAAAAGCTAAAATCGTGTGTATGATAATAAAACAGTGCGTATGTTAACAAACAGCACCGTGACAATACAGAGCTCTCTGGCCGGGCTATCTGGGGACATCCCGGATAGTCCTGAAGGAAGTGACTGTCCGTTCCGGTTATAGTGCCGCTAGTCTGCCTCTGTAGAGCAGCACGTGTTAAATGTTAATTGGTTGTTTAGGTGGCAATCCCCAGGCCACTCATCAGGCTGAGTCTCTAATCTTTCAGCTCCTCCGCCACGCCAGGGTTTACCTCCTGCGTCAGGTCTGAACCTCGCTGGGCTGCGTTGGCCGGCAGCACCACATCGTTGCTTCCAGCAGATCAACCCCCAGGCTCACCCCCATATACCCCCCAGCAGATACACCCCCACGCTCACCCCCATATACTCCCCAGCAGATACTGCTTAATGCTTCAGAGATTGTTCTGCATGTTTTCACCCCTTCACCGCGGTCTCCGACCCCTCGGCCATTAACTCATCAGCGATGTTAATTACAGAACAAACAGCCGATGACAACCATGACGCCTTACCGCCCGGCCTCGTGTCCGCTGAGCGCTGGTCCTGTGCCAGGCAGCCGGGGGGCTTTGTTACACTAACGACCCCCGATGCACCACCAGACCACCCATCCATGGTGGCTGATGGCCCGCTCAGACCCTGAGCAGCACTCAGGAGGCTGGGTGCAGAGCCCCACGTGATACAGGGGGATCCATGTTCTCTCAGAGCCAAACATGAACTCGTATCTCTCGCGGAATTCTACGAGATACTATTTATTTATGTTTATGTTTATTTTTGTACTACTAATGAGTAAATCCACCAGACTCTCCTACCTCTTACCTCATCCTCTTATCCTGTTTGGGATCATCCAGATTAATAAGAACCACCCCCGTCCAGTGGTTTATTCCCTTCAGAACCAACTGCCTTTTCCTCCTGCCCTCATTGCTCGCAACCTAACGTAAACAAACAAACCAAAAGACTGCACACTCACAGAAACATACACACACTGTATTGATATCCTGTCAAAACACAGCCCTCTTTTATAACTGGAGTCATTAGCTTGTTGTGGTTTCTGAGAGCCTTCTGCACATGACCTAATTCAGGGTTCGTGGAAGTGGCCTGAGTCCAGTCATTGTGTTGGCTGCGTGTCACTGTGGAGCCACTGTTGGTGTCTCTGAGCTCTGAGCCCGTTCCATGAGCTCAACATCACACCAGTGTCTGAGCACGGCCTCAATGACTGGTTGTGCTGTGACTGTATGAATGTTGCACACGACTTGTGATGAACTCCGTTCCTGTCCAGACGCCAAGTGCCACATTTGAAATCCCCTGACACTCGCTTTAAAATCTCCCTCCTCTCCCGGTCTTTGTGTCGGTAATACCATAACCAAGCCCCTCACCGCAATGTCCTTTATTCCAGTATTGGACATAATGAGCTGCAGTTGAACGTGGTGGTTAGAGGATTAAGATGATGAGGACGATTAAAATGTGATATGATCAACCATCCAGGTGTGTCCCAACAATGGCTGGATGTGTTCCACGCCTCAGAGCGCGCCCACAGGCAGGCGAGAAGCGCTGCACAAAAGGTCTGTTGGAGGCGTTCACTCAGACTGCATCCTGACAGACTTCACCCTGACAGACTTACTGAGGCCTTTAGGTGGGAGTGGAGCACGGAAGTGATATGAAAATGCAGGGGTGGAGACTACCTGCTCCTCCTCCTCCTCCTCCTCCTCCTTCTTCTACCCCTCTTCCTCCTTTTCTTCTACCTCCACTTTCTGCTCATTCTCATCCTCTTCTTCCCTCCTTCTCCTCAAGCTCACCCTCTTCCTCCTCCCCATCCTCTGTCTGCTTCTCGGTGGATTAGAAAGCCGGAGGACCGCCCTTAACTTCAGGCATGATGCTATTTCTGTTCCTCTTACAAAATAAAATATTAACGCTGTGTGAGGGTCCCGAACTCATCCACCCCTCTCTCCCTTTCCCTCCCTCCCTCTCTCACCCCCTCCCTCCATCCTCTCTTTGCCAGGCCCCATTCTGCCAGATCATCTTCCCTCCCTTTCCTCCACGTTATTCCTACTATAACGTCTTCCCCCTCCTGCTCATCTCTGCCTCCCTGGCTGCCGCACTCCCTCATCATTCCTCTTTACGTCCCTCCATCTCTCCTCCCCCCTCTCCTCTCCTCTCTCCTCTCTCTCCCTCCACAACCTACCCTCCATCTTCTCCACTCTCCTCACCTCTCCTTCCCATCTCACCTCCCTCCCCCCTCCCTCCTCTCCTCTCCTCTCTCCTCTCCTCTCTCCTCCTCTCTCCTCTTTCCTCTATTCTCCCTCCCTCCGTCCCCATCCCCCTCTCCTTGTCTCTCTCTTACCCTTGCTCCCCCTCCTCCCTCTCACCTCCCCCTCCCTCCCCCTCCCTCCCCTCTCCCCTTCCTGCCAGTCCTAACTAGATGAGTGTCCAAAGGGTTAGGGCTTGTGGCATCAGGCGTCCACTGTGAGCCCCAGGAGACTAACAGGAGATGGGTTTTCTCTGGCCTGTTGGATCTGGTCTGGGCTGAAGCAGAACCAATGAGGAAAATCTGCAGTAAATGGAATTTAGCGTGTGTGTATGTGTGCTTGCGCGTAAGTGTGTGTGTGTGTGTGTGTGTGTGTGTGTGTGTGTGCGTGTGTGTGTCTACGCGAGGTATTTTATGCAATGGAGCCATCTTTTGGCTCTTGGGTTGATTATTAATGTCTTTCCAAATGATTCACTTCCTGCTCTGAGAGTCTCTCTGGGTTAACCAACTCGTAGATGGTGGTGTAGAGTCGTTCTGGGACCTGACCTCTCAGCGGTAGAGAAGCTTCTAGAAGATGCCTTCACACACGGCTATAATAGATCTCTCTCTGACCTGGAGTCAGCCCATCACATCCTCATTTATCGATGTGCTTACATCTACGTCTATGATTCAGGTCAAAAATCTAAATCCACTTACAGGTCAGTCTGAGAACCATAAGAAATACAATCAACTCAGGAGTCGCTCAAACAACCCGCTGCCCAGCCTGGTGTCAGAAGTACTGGACCGAGTGCATGGTGGCTGTAGGATCAGACGCAAGGAGAGGGATTATTAGTGGGTTTATTGGCGATAATGTATCAGAGATAGTCAACCAGCTTATCATTTTTATGTTTCTTTGTTCTTTACTCCTGCTTGTGCCTCGTCCCTTTAGTACACTGTGCCTCTGGAGACATCAGCTCGCCTCCAGGACGCACTGAAGCAGACAGAACTCTGTGTCTCCACAAACCCCTCCAGTGGAGGAGCTGACCTCTGACCCTGAGCCCCCCCCAGGAAGGCTTCTGTCTAACGTGGGGTTTGTTTTGTTCTTCAGACCGACTAGCGCGAGCCGCCCCTCCTCGGCCTCCACGCGGGCCCCAGGGACTGGCCCCGCCAAGACTGCCACCCCCCCGCCCAAACCGGCTCCAACCAGGACCTCCACCACGCCCAAACCAGCGGGCCCCAAGACCACCACCACGCCCTCTGCTGGCAAGACCCCGGCGCCACAGGCAGCCAAGACGGCCACGCCCATCAAGAAGGGTGAGAGGAGGGTTTCACTAATCGGTCATTTATTAAGCAGGTTAAAAGAGGTGGTACTGATCTTCTGTATGGTGTATTTACTGTTAGAATGTACATGCTGGTCAGAGTGCGACTTCAGGTAGAGACTTTGGCAAAAGATGCTAAGATTTTGTCATAGATATAAATACACAGAAAAAAAACAGAACTATTTTTGAAATCATTACAAGCCATAAAACTTTATTTACTGAACAATATTTATATTATATTTATTTTCAATAATCTTTATCATTATTTTAGACGTTATTGTAAAGAAATCATGAAACGTAAAATCCCACGTCCCACTGGAGATTTTCAACAGAGTACACATAGATACCTCCGGTAGGACGGTGACCGTGGTTAGGGTCCCAGCACTGCACCCCCAATGCATCCTGGAGCCAGATGCGAGTCTGACCCCACTGTGTAGCTCTGGATGAAGGCTTCAGTGACCTGACCAAGCAGTGAGCTGTAATGTTAACCTCCCTGGTTCTCTCTCTTCAGATGTTTCCAAACCCTCCACCCCGGCGGCCAAGAAGCCCGCCGCCGCCCCCCTCACACGCCCCTCCCCCGCCGCTAAAGCCACCAAATCAGAGCCCCCCAAATCCTCCCCCAAACCGGACGCCGCCGCCAAGAAGCCCGCCGCGAGCAAGGCTGCCGACAGCAAGACGGCCCCCCGGCCCAAAACGGCGGAGGCCCGGGCCGCACCCTCCAAGACCCCCGGCCCCAAAGCGGCCAAGGCCAGCCCCAAGAAGACGGTGGGCAGTAGCACGCCCACCCCCGTGAAGCGCGGGCCCAAGGGCGTTGCTCCCGAGACCGCAGGGGAGATGGAAGCGGCTGGGGTCACCGTCGCTGTCGCGGCTGCGGTCGCTACAGCTGCCGCCGTCATGGGCGGAGCGGAGGAACCCGCGCCCTTGGCAGAACCAGAGGTTCCTGTCGTAGAGGAGACTGCCACGATGACAGAAGGCCTTTCAGCGGAACCCACCTTGGAGATCATCGCAGAACCGGCCTTAGAGGCCACCGAACCTGCCAGAGAACCTACACCAGAACCTGCAAGAGAACCAACACCAGAACCTGCAAGAGAACCAACACCACAGCTGAGGGAATCAACTCCAGAGCCCATGAGGGAACCTACTCCAGAACCAGAAAGAGAACCAACTCCAGAACTCTTGAGGGAACCTACTCCAGAACCAGTAAGAGAACCAACTCCAGAACCCATGAGGGAACCAACTCCAGAACTCTTGAGGGAACCAACTCCAGAACCCTTGAGGGAACCAACTCCAGAACCCATGAGAGAACCAACTCCAGAACCAGAAAGAGAACCAACTCCAGAACTCTTGAGGGAACCAACTCCAGAACCCATGAGGGAACCAACTCCAGAACCAGAAAGAGAACCAACACCTGAACTGAGAGAACCAACTCCAGAACTCTTGAGGGAACCAACACCAGAACCCATGAGGGAACCATGTCCAGAACCAGAAAGAGATCCATCCCCAGAACCCTTGAGGGAAACAACAACAGATCACTTCAGAGAAGCGACCCCCGAGCCCACTACGGAGTCAGCCTATGAATCCAACGAGGATCCAGAAGGGGCCTCAATGCTCTCGCTCTCGTCCCAGATGGACATGCAGTACTTCGGCACGTCGCCCGGCGTGTCGGCCCCGTCTCTGGGCACCACGGTCATGTCTCCGCCCTGCTCCCCCCCCGGCCTGTCCCCCGTCCACCAGGCCCAGAGCCCCCCCCCTGAGCTGGACCTGAACGCCCACTCAGACCCCTGGGGGAACCGCCCCGCCCAGGCTGCTGAGGACCTCCGCATGGACCAGGTCCTCTCCGACTCGGAGGAGGACGAGAAGTTCAGAGAGAAGGAGGAGGAAGAGGAGGACGAGAAGGACTTCATCTTCAGGCCCGGAGGCCTGGGGGAGTCTCCTCCAGGCGACCTTCACATGGAGCTGCAGCCCCCCATGACGGGAGCCGCTCACACGGACCACTTCAGCTCCCTGATCTCCCCCCGGGAGAAGGAGGTGGAGGTGGAGAAGGCGGAGGAGGAGATCAACGAGGACAAAGACGCCGGCGAGGACGAGGAAGACGAGGAGCAGCGGCGCCTGGGCCACCAGCCTGCCGACGACTTCCAGGTCGGGGCCTTCGGCTGCGGCGGGGGGTCGGCCGGTTGGCACGGCGACGACCTCCTGTCGGGCATGGAGTCGGAGGACGTGAGCAGCAGCTGCGCCAGCAGCCGCCAGCAGGGGGTGTCGGACCTCAGCAGCACCCAGCACATGGCACTGCTGGACGGCACCCAGAGCTCGGACGCCCTGGTGGACAGCAGCCTGCGCGGCTCGGAGGGCGACGGCGGCTTCATGGGCTCGCCAAACGTGGAGACACTGGCCGGGGAGGAGGACGAGGACGAGGACGAGGAGCGCATGGACGAGATGGACGTCAGCTCGGAGCGCGCCGAGGGCCAGCGGCACCAGAAGGACTTCAGGCAGCAGGAGCAGGAGGAGGAGGAGCAGGAGGAGGACGAGGACGTGGAGATGCACAGCGAGGGCGTGACCGAGAGCGGCCTGGAGAGCTGCGAGAACGCCGACGAGGACGACTTCAACGAGGGCGAGCGCCTGGACAACCTGAACCGCGGCGGCGCCCAGCCCGCCCTGTCCCCCGCCTCCGCCTGGGGCCAGAACAACCCCTTCGCCGACCCGTGGGCGCAGCCCGCCGTCCTGGCCGCCGCCGCCCACAGCCCTGGGTCCGACCGCGGCGCCGCCGAGGACCAGACCCCCACCCGGGGGTCCCCCGCCCGCTCCCCGGCCCAGGCCTGGCTGGGCGCCGGCGGCCCGTCGCTGGCGCCTCGGTCTGAGCTCCACGGCGCGCAGGAAGAGGAGGAGGAGGAGCAGGCCCAGGAGGAGGCCCTCCTGGCTGCCCCGCCCATGTCCCAGTCCTCCACCCTGAGCGGCGCGGCGCTGGCGGCCCACAGCGGCAGCGAGACCAGCACCCCGGAGGAGCTGCACGACTACGACAGCAGCTCGGGGGTGGAGTCGCGCTCGGACAAGCAGCAGACGCCCGTCCCGTCGGCGCAGCACGCCGACCTGGACCAGGACCTGGGCATCCATCTGGAGAAGGGCGACGGCGAGGAGGAGGAGGCCGAGACGCTGCCCGCCGACGAGGTCATGGGGGCGGGGCCCCCCACCGCGCCAGCCTCCGGCCCCTCATCGGTCTCTGCCTCCGGAGACGAGGCCAGCGACGCAGAGGGCGAGATGCACATGAAGGACGCGCCCGCGGGCGGCGACCCCGCGGCCCTGGAGGAGGAGGACGGGGGCGGGGCCACGCCTCAGTCGGCCAACTCGGTGGCGTCGTACGCCTTCGACTGCACCAACTCCAACTCCAACGCCCACTCCACGGCCGAGAGCTGCGGGAAGAGCCCCGGAATCTTCTCCCTGGAGAACGAGGACCAGCTGCCGGAGGAGTGCAGCCCCGCCCTCATCACGGAGATGACCCTCACGCCCGGCGCCGCCCAGGGCCCGGACCCCCCGCTGGGCCAGGACCCCCCGCTGGGCCGGCCCGTGGACCTGCTGCCCCTAGGCCACCCCGCCGAGGGCCTGGAGCAGATCCACTTCGGCCTGGGGGGGAAGGGGGTGGAGCCCAGAGAGCACCACCTGCTGGGGGAGGAGGAAGACGAGGAAGATGAGGAGGAGGAGGAGGAGGAGGAAGAGGGGGAGAAGGAGGACCCCTACTACTCCACCACCATCTGTGATAAGACTGATAGCTTTCTGGCAGGTAACGTATAAGCCCCGCCCCCCTCCGCCCCAACTCACCTGGAATGCACCTTTTCCCCTCCACCCCCCCCACCACTGCCACGCCCCGTGGCTCATGCCCCCACCCACCCACCAACCCTCCCCCCGGTGAGACCAGAGGAAGATTGTAGAAAACGGTTTTGAAACTAAAGGAAGGAGATGATGGAGGGAATAAAATATCAAACAAACTTTAGGTTTTCCAGACGCCGCCTCCCGCTGCGACGCTCGTCTGCTCGGAGGGTGTCCGCGTACGTTAGCTACTTTATAGTAGAAGGTTCCTATTAATTAGCATTGCTTTCCCTTTAGCACCCCCCCTCCCCCCCTGACCCCTGACCCCGGGGCACTGACTGATAGTCCGGAGTGACTGAGCTTTGAAAAAGAAAAGCATAAAAAAAGGACCCTGAATGGACTCTACCTGCCTGTGTATTTATCCTACTGTTTTTACCGAACTACTTGTCGAATGTTCTCTTGTTTTCTTTTATATTTGCTTCTTTGTTTGTTGTTCTTTTGGTTCTGTTCCCCCCCCCCCCCCGCCCCCGCCCTATGTCCACTGACTGTGTTCTCCGTAGTTCAGCGCTCTGAGCGGTTCTGTTCTCCTGTTCTTTGAGATGTTAGCTCTAAATAAAGCTCCATATTAACCACCTCGTTAGTGAAGGCGCTAGCGTAACCGTTTTCTAGGCTGGGGCGTTCCCCACGACGCTGTAGGTTGTCAAGGCTTGTCATGTATGCGGCCACATGTACAGTACGTGATTGGTTGCGGTTGTCCCCCCCCCCCCCCTCCCCCATCACTCAAGCGATGGTTCCCCTGCGTGCTTTCTGAGATGTGACTGTGATAGTGAGCAGTGGGTTTTAATATTTCAACAGTATCTTTGCATGTTTAACTAACAATGAAAAAAAAAATTGTGTACTACCTAGCGGGGCCCCGCCCCCACACTAGCCACGGGCCTCAGCCATTGGTTCTCACTAACTAGGGTTTTTATTTTTTCCTCTTCAAAATTCCATTAAAACATCATTACAAGGCCCCCGCTCCTGTTTCTTCTTTTCCCAGCATGCCTCTGTTGTCGCCTTGTTTACGTGTCGTCTGGTTCCCATGGCAACGCACCCGGCCTCCACACACCCGCCATGCAAACGCCACGCGTAAACAGGAAGTGGAGTTGACGAATGGTGTTGATTGGCTAATGGAATTTTGCTGCCGTGGAATAATGGGGGTTGGAACCCAGTGTGGTCCGAAACCCCCCCCCCCCGATCCCCCTGTCCCCCCCTCCTCCCAGAATGACCTCATACCTTGTAACCTTTGGGCTGGTGGGAACCGCGACCAAAACACAAACACGTAGCAGGAAGGAGCTCTGAGCCAATAAGCAGCAGACAGGAAATGGCCTGTTGACCTCGTAGGATGATCCGAGGTTCAAGTGCTCAAACCTCCTCGTAGAAATCATTAACACTGAACACATTGACTCTATGTTTATAAGAACAATCTAGAAATGTTTTCAAAAGTTAATGTAATATTGCTCACATATAAGGCCAAGTGTGAGGGGCAATATTTGGTTCTAATTCAAATCAGTATTACAAATAACTGAAGTGAAGTTCTTGAGCAGATCTAGTAACATTCTATTATTTAGACCCATGACATCCTTAGACCACACGTGTTTGTAAACAACTCTGGAACACCTCCTCCCCCTCCTGACCAATCAGTACGTGAGAACAGGAAGGAACTCTGAAACTCAAGAGTCGCAGCGACAGAACACTTCCTGCAGGTTTCCTCCTGAGTGCCCTGTGACCAGGTATCTTAGAACCTTAGAACCAGACTCACACTACACAGACCTCAGAAACTCAATCTCCCAGCATTAACAGGGGCAGAGGAACACTTTGGACTTAAAGGATGATTTGCAACGGTTGGATGTCATGTTACTGATTCTGATTAATGTTCCCACTGAGGAAACAATGGTCAGAAATGCATTTCATCACCATGACGAAAACCAAGGCTAATTCGTCCAATCAGATCGCTGCCCTTAGCAAGTACATAGATCCAAAACGATGAAAGATCCTGAAATCCTCATTATCCAACATTCCTACCATTGAACTAGAACGGGTCAATTAGTACAAAGTTAATGTATAAAATCACATGGCTGGCAGGAAGGCTGGCTGTGTGTTGATGGGACTTTAGGAGGTCGTTCAGATACTTCATTAGTGAAGACCTCTTAGGAGCCGGTTAGAACAAACAGGAGATCCATAGGAGGTGGGCTGATTGGATTGGAAAGACCCTCCCTCTAACGATATGTTTATAATGAGCCATTAACCTCTCTCCAGAGGAAGTCTAGATGGTTCTACTGCTGCGGTATCAGCCTTTTCCCTGTGCATGAAGAGTTAGGACTCAGGAGGGGAGGATGCGTCCCAGTTCTGACATGTGGACCGCTCAGGGACGACTCAGAGCTCCTCAGGTCCGATCCGGTTGGGTTTTCCGATTTGTCCCGCCTCATGTTCGATAAACGGTTTTAATTGTTCGGTCTATCATATAAAGAGAACTCTTTCTGTATGGGAGGGCCCTGTCTACAGAGCCAATGAGCTGGCAAGATGAGCCTGGCTCCCAGTATGATTCTGGTTCCCAGTATGAGTCTTGTTCCCGGTCGACCGTAGGGGAGAGGACCCGACCATTATGACAGAACGGAGCGCCGAGGCTTCCCTCGTTGGTGGTCTTATGTTTCGTTCCCCTGGTCTTCGTCTGTTCGGTTCCTTACGTTCCTTTGCACCCTGTCGCCTCGTGACCTCTCCTCCCGTCACCCTGTCCGTCCGGACCCCCGTCTTGGTTCTGCATGCCCCCCTAACGGATGCCTAGTGACCCTGCCTGTCCCCAGGGGAGGAAGACCACCTCAACGAGGAAGAGGAGGAAGACCAGCCCAACCGACATGAAGAGGAGGAAGACCAGCCCTACCGAGAGGCAGAGGAGGAAGACCAGCCCCACCGAGAGGAAGAGGAGGAGGAAGAGGAGGAGGACAACCACCACGAGGAAGAGGAGGAGGAAGACGACAACAAAGACGCAGCGGAGCTAGAAGATCAGGAGCGGCTCACCGGCGCTCAGGAAGACCAGCGTAACCACAACCGCCTTCCCGGCCTTCCAGGCGTTCCCGTCGTCAACAGCCACTACCTTGCGCAGGTTCCCGGGAACCGTCGGCCCATCGACCCCACGCTGGCCGCCCACTTCGCCCGGACAGCCCCTCCCCCTCCGCCCTACGCCCCGCCCCCCTGTGGCGGGCAGCAGAGACAGCAGGAGCAGGAGGAGGAGCGGCGCAGCAGGAGGTGGCAGGAGGAGGAGGAGCACCTGCGCGCGGTGCAGCAGCGGCAGCTGGAGCAGCAGCGCCGCGAGCTGCTCCAGCTGCAGCAGCAGCAGCAGCAGCTGGAGGCGGGCCGGCGCCGGCAGCTCCTCCAGTGGCAGCTGGAGCTGGAGCAGCAGTACCGCCTGGCGCAGAGCCGCCGCAGCCCACCGGGGGCACTGTCACCCTCCTCCGGCCTCTGCACCATCTACGAGGCCATGGAGACGGGCGAGGAGGGGGAGGAAGCGGGGGAGGAGGGGGACAACCTCAATGCTGCGGACCCCCGGCCCCGCCCCCCCCAAGAGCTGGAATGGAACCGGCGGGTGGACCTGGTGCAGCAGCTCATCAACCAGACCCTGCTGCTGTCAGGGGGGGCGGGCTGCGTGGCCCCCCTGCTGCTGCTCCCCGTGGGGGGTGGTGGCACCCTGAGCCCCCTGGAGGCCCGCCTCTGGCCCACCCTGCTGCCCCACTTCAGCTCCGCCCCCTCGGCCAGCGTGACCTCGGTCAGCTGCTACTCCCCCGACGGCGGCTGCCCCGGGGGCGACTGGACCGTGGTGGAGGTGGAGACCCAGCACTGAGGGCATGAGAGCACTGATCAGTCAGCCGCTCAGCCAATCACAACATGTATAGATAAAGGCAGTCAATGAATCGACTGATGAAGTAAACAATCGACCGAACCGATCAGATGGTCGTCTGTGATTAATACGATGCAGCTTAATCGTTATTTGGCCCAAAGGACGGCATTAAATAATAATAATAATAATAATACATTTAATTTAGAGGCGCCTTTCAAGACACCCAAGGTCACCTTACAGAGCATATAGTCATCATAAATCGTTTAAAAAAACAAGACATTGGATCAGGGTTACCGTGATGCAAGTATTTAAATCACCGTCACTGGTAACTTTTAGCACATTTAAAAGCCTAAAACTGAATCATGATCCCCTATTCTGGTGATTAATAAATATTATATTAATAATAATAAAATGTGGTTAGTCCTTACGTAATTATGACAACATAAGCACAGTCCATCAAAGTTACGTTGCAAAATACGAATCAAGTTCTTCCTAAACTCTGTTTTTTCTACAGGTATGTTACTTATAAGCTATCATTAATTATTATTTATATTTAATTAATTTGTATTCTGTGGAACCGTGCCGGCTTCGACCAGACAACCCTTTAATGATGTCCGACTGTTGGCCCCCCGTAGCTAGCGACCAAATAGTCCCCCAAGGGACCCAGCTGTGACTATTGCACTTGTTAGACTATTTATTCGATTTTTTCTATCCGTTTTATTTGCGGTCTTCTTTTCACCGGTAAAAGTCCGTTCATCGTCTGTTTTATAAACGAGCTCAGGGTTGTATAAAGAACTGCTATAGGATAATACTTTAGGATCGTTAGGTGCAACACGGTGTCTGACTTTATTTAAGTGTGTGTGTGTGTGTGTGTGTGTGTGTGTGTGTGTGTGTGTGTGTGTGTGTGTGTGTGTGTGTGTGTGTGTGTGTGTGTGTGTGTGTGTGTGTGTGTGTGTGTGTGTGTGTGCGTGCGTGTGTGTGTGCGTGCGTGCGACTGAGCAGGGGTGGGAGGGAAAGTGAGAAACCCGAAACAGGACTGGGTTGTTCAGCCTTCACGGTGGAGGAGAGAGCATCGAGGAGGAGGAGGGGGAGGAGGATGTACCGACCACCACGTGGCTTGATGTGTGTGCGCGTGCGCGTGCGCGTGCGCGTGCGTGTGTGCGTGTGTGTGCGTGTGTGTGCGTGTGTGTGTGTGTGTGGAGACACCGTGGCATTCCAAAGCTGGAAGCTCATTTCCGGGGTCGTCGCTCTTTAATGCGTTTCCGAGGTTACGGATGATGTCAACGGCGGCGGAGAGAAAGGAGGACGTGTGAGATGGTGACACTGGGAACCATTCAGCCCAGCAGACGTTACCTTGTCACCAGTAGAGCAGCCGGCCTGGCGACTGACTCATGTTGGAGGAACTCAGAGTTTGATCAGCCAGCGTTGGCCAATATGCACTGATCGCCAAATTATTTATCTTTTTAAATGATTTACTATTTTATAAATGTTTTATGAGTTGTTTTAAAACATACAATAATATCATAAATATGAAATAATAATAATATTATAAGCCATATATTATAGAGCACGTATAAGTGTGGTTTTAAGAGTTTATTGTGAATAGATTTTCTACTGTAACGTTCGTCAATGCACCTGCAGCGTCCTTTTGTTCCTGTGGCTCAGTAAGTAGCAGCAGCGCCCCCTGCTGGCAGTGCTGGGACTCTGTGTTAAATAATCTAGTACGAATAATGCATTATATTCAAACGTATTTAGTTTAATCTATGTTGCGTTTTCCTGTTCTATATAAGTATTGTATGGATCCTAAATTATTCTCTGCATTATGTGTGCACTTTTGTCGCCTGTGTCTGTTTGAGTAGCATGTCAGTTTTAACTAGTCTGCTGGTCTGCATGCATTCAGCATATCATTATGTTTCTGTATTTTTAAAAATACCTTATACTGTCGGATTTAAAGTTAACAAGGCTTCCGAACATATGCACATATCTGGGAAAATGTAATAATATATAATACATATATGTAGGCTCATCAATAAGAAAATGAATACAAATACAAATATATATTTATTTATATATATATATGACTTATACATTGGCCATTGTTTAGAGGCTTATATTCTTAAAAGACTCCAATTACGATCATGTATCGAGGGTTACAAATTTTAAATAAAAACATTGAGTTATCTATCTTTAATTCCGTACATTTATTAAAAATAACTGAATGTAATGGGAGAAAGGAAAATGTCGACCCATGAAATGAAATTAATAAAATAATTAGTTTCAAAGGGGTTTTTGACGTGTATCACTTCTAGTCCCATTTTAATATGTTTCAATTAGCTTGAGTGAAGCCAATAAAGGGTTAAAAACGGATTATTGTTCTTCGTCGTTGGTTGTTCAGGTCCTAATTAGGTTTTCGCTGCCGGTATGCTAACCATGAGGCCACTAAAGGCTATCCTTTTTATCGTTCTAATGGATCGTCTACAAATCTATAACCGTTATTATTAGGGAAATGTGTCTTGTGAGCAAATCAACCTCAACATCATTATTTAACCTCAACGTATATTATCCGTGTGTTTGGAGGTTTGATCATTTGCAATATCAATGGATGCCAGTAGAGAGAGAGAGAGAGAGAGAGAGAGAGAGAGAGAGAGAGAGAGAGAGAGAGAGAGAGAGAGAGAGAGAGAGAGAGAGAGAGAGAGAGAGAGAGAGAGAGAGAGTACCACATGGATGCTTTGAAATGTTGACTGCCCCAGACCAAGTCAGAGGGACCGGGGCCCCTGAGCGTGGGGCTCCCCAGGCCCCGGTGAGACCAAGATGGAGAAGGGAAAATTGGGAGAAGATCAACCAATCAGGTGGGGGTAGGAGAGGTCACGATGAGGTCAGCGCTACGCAGGAGGTCAAACAGGAATATGATGAATTATGATATATAGGACATTGATATTTAGCATGGGTTATTAATGATACAATGTGTATCATAAATATGTCTGGGGTCTAAATAGTATTAATGCAGCCGTATGAAATATGCATATTGTATAATATGTATTATCATGCATAATGGTTTAATACAGAATGTTGTCTACAGGTGTCGCCAGATACACTTTATTAAAATAAAACAATCGTGTTTTCCATGCTTCCTGACGACAGCTAAATGATATAAAATGAAAGCTCAAGTTTCAGAACTATCAATATAGTAGCATTGTACATGTATAACATATTTTGGAAGATCATTGATTATTGTCATCATCCCAACTTCATATTTCGATGTAAGCAACCATTAATTTAGTATGAAGTAGTCTATGCAAATATGTGTACCAGCCCCGTGTGAGCGGTAAAACCATTAATTATATCATGTTATCATGAGGGACAGGAAAATACAACGATGAGAATTTAATGCTCTATATTTGTGCTGGGACAGATTACATTATTAAAGGGATTGTTATTCATCTAATTTTTAAATGAATATGCAAATGATGTATGATATAGCTTATTAGTTATATATAGAGATATATAGTGTGATATGATATATATATAGGCAAGGCAAGGCAACTTTATTTATATAGCACTTTTCATACACAAGGCAGACTCAAAGTGCTTCACATAAACATTGTCATACAATAAAATAAAATAATAGATAAGTAAAAGAAAACATATGCAAAGAAATGAGTAAAATAGAAAGTGCAATGTATAGTGATATATAAAGAGATAAATGATATTTCTATATGATATATAGTGATACATAGTAATACATAGTGATATAGTGAGTCATAGTATACTGATACATAGAGTGATACAAAGAGTGATACATATAGTGATACATATAGTGATACATAGTGATGCATGATACCTCGGCGTGTGTTGACGGACACATTGAAACCGCTCATCAACAGGTTTCGGGACAGACGTGACCGAAGCCAGAAGGCGCGCTCCTCGCGCCCTCCGCCCCCCGCAGCGTCCTCCCGCCCCGCGTGCTCCCGCTGTCCCCGACCGGGAACTCCTCGTGCTCTCTGTCGTTCACCAACAAGCGACACGCGAACATTGCTATAGACCGGCTCGCGTTAACCGGTTGCCCGTGGGTCGGGCGGAGGGAGTTGTCTGGACCGGACGGTCTCGTGCAAGCGTCGCTAGTCCAGTAGCAGTCCGGCTCGTGCTTCGGAGGGATCCGCTCGCCTCACCCTCCCGGTTTACCGCGCCCGAGACGCCGTGATGGTTCGACTCACGGACTCGCGTTCGCTGCAGCTGAGGGAACCGGAGGAGCCGTTCGACCGGGAGTCCGGGAAGTTCGTCTTCAACTAGTTTTTTTTATTTCGCTCCCGTTTCGCACGACAGAAAGCGTCGCGCGCGTCCCGCGATGCACCGGGCGCGGTGAGGCGCGAGGCACCGCGAAGAAGTTCACCGCGTCGACCTCGAGCGGCGGTTCTTCCTGAACCCATGATGGCGAATAACGAAGTAAGTTCGTTGTGTGTTTTTCCTCTGTCCTGTGTGTGTGTGTGTGTGTGTGTGTGTGTGTGTGTGTGTGTGTGTGTGTGTGTGTGTGTGTGTGTGTGTGTGTGTGTGTGTGTGTGTGTGTGTTTCATCTATCCTGTGTGTTATCTATCCTGTGTGTGTTTGTGTGTTTCATCTATCCTGTGTGTTATCTATCCTGTGTGTGTGTGTGTGTGTGTATGTGTTTTCTCCGTCCTGTATGTTTCAAGTGTGTCTGTCTTCTGCCTAGTGTTTCATCTCTCCGCGGTCTCCTATAATAACAGACTGTGTGTTGACCTCTGACCTGGTGTTACCTTCGTGTCTGTTCAGAGGACATCTGAACCGTGAGGCGGGCGGGTGTTATGTTGCGTCAACTTAAGTGGGAGACAGTAAAGAGAGACCGTAACGACTGCTCAGGGGAGATTGGAGCCAAAGACTTCTCTGCGTTAGACAGAAGTTGTGAGTGTGTGTCGGAACGTCACAATAGAACGAGTGTGCTGCTGTTTTACCACAACAGACCGGAGACGGTGTACCCCTGACCGGACACCAGAGCACCTGAGCAGGCGTCTGCCAGCTGAGCTCTCTGCTGGTACTGCTGGTACCAGCTGGGAGCTGAGCTTGCAGACACCTGCACAGGTGTGCTTGGAGACGCCTGTGCAGGTTGGTATCAGCAGTTGGGTGTGACGTCACCTGCGGTCAGGTGCGTTCTGACCGCAGGTGAACACTCTCTGGATCTGGAGGTCATGATGGTAGCCCACCTCGTGAACATCTGGAACTGAGGTCCACCAGGTAGAAGGGGCGGATCAGAGCGATGGCCACACCCCCACAGGTGATACCTGTGGAAACAAGGAGAGGGAGCTAAACAACACATGCACGGCACGCACACATGAACGTACGCACGTTCACACTCACACATCTGACACTTTGAACGTTTTTTTATGGATGAGAATGATGAGTACGATGATGATGGGGTTAGATGGTCACGGCTGCGGTGGTTTGATGTTGGGTCGCCGTGGGGACGATGACGTGATGATGGGGTGTTTGATGATGATGAGGATGAAGAGGATGGTCAGGGTTCATGATGTGGACTGAAGCAGTTGGACCACAGCCCACTGTTTGGTAACACACCTGGTGTTTGTTTGTGTTGCTCAGACGATCACACGTGCACATGTAAACACATACACAAAAACCCACGTGCACCAACACGAACACACACACATGCACACACATAGACACATGGATGCACATATACAGGAAGTGGGAGAGAGCTTATTATCCAGGAACCACTTCCATTATGTAAATGTTGGTCAACTCTCTCTCTGTCTCTCTGTATCTGCCTGTCTCTCTGTCTCTGCCTGTCTGTGTGCGTGGAGGTGAGACCTGCAGCCGTCTGACCCGTCATTCATTATTCAAACCGCTGGTTTCCTGAAGCTCTTATGACGGAACGATCGTTTTTTTTAGTTTTTAAAAATAAAATTCGTCATCAACTGACTTTGTATTGATTGATCAGGGAAGGGCCGTCGTCAATAACAGCCATTACCTTACCTTACCTTGTGTCTGTCTGTCTGTCTGTCTGTCTGTCTGTCTGTCTGTCTGTCTGTCTGTCTGTCTGTCTGTCTGTCTGTCTGTCTGTCTGTCTGTCTGTCTGTCTGTCTGTCTGTCTGTCTGTGGATAACTGTTATGGTGTAGTGGGATGGTCATGATGGTCATGATGGTTAATAGGATTAGGAGGCTGCACTCCTCTGGTACTGGGGTAGCTTAAGCACTTAGACACACACACACACACACACACACACACACACACACACACACACACTCTCTCCCTGATTTGATGTTAGTATTACACTGGTCTGTCTGATACAGACTAGTAGGCCAGTGTAAAACTGGCTGGGACCAAGCTTGTCCAAAATGATTGGCTGCTGAGACCCCAGGTTACTGGTGACCTGCCATCCTCCAGTATGAGGCTAGAGATGGTAAAGGGCTAATGGTTAAGGGTTCAGGGCAGAGGTTAAGGTTATTTGTAACTAGCCGGTTATCAGCTGGCCTTTAAATGTGTCCTACCGCCTGCAAGCCGACTGAGACTGGGATTATTATGGGATGAGGAACGTCTGGGATGATCTTCCTTCCGTTCTGTAGCGACACAGGGACTCTGTGTGTGTGTGTGTGTGTGTGTGTGTGTGTGTGTGTGTGTGTGTGTGTGTGTGTGTGTGTGTGTGTGTGTGTGTGTGTGTGTGTGTGTGTGTGTGTGTGTGTGTGTGTGTGTGTGTGTGTGTGTGTGTGTGTGATCAGTGTCTCTGTAATCCCGTGAGCTCTATGTTTGTGGTCCACAGCCTGCATCATGTGGCAGATGTTGTTGTATATTAGTGGTGGTCAGGGTGTACACAACATGTCTCTGAGGCTGATACAGTATGTTGCTCTAAGTTGTTAATGGTGGTGCTGAACAATGACCACGTTATGGTCACTGGTCTCCCAGAGCTACCAGTTTGGGATGTAAGGTATAGTATTCAGAAGGAGAGGAGTTTGCGGTTGGGACAATAAGAACTCTTGTTCTTGTTCTCTTGTGCCAAGATTTAATTAAAGTAATTGAATCAATCATATTTTTATATTATTGTATTACGTAGTTAACTGTTCTAGGCTCTTCTCAAGAGCTTTGAAAAGGGAGGCAGATGAGGAGAGGAGACGGGGGGGGCTTTGGGGCAGATAGGGAAGAGAGATAAAGATGGAGGAGAGAGTAAAGAAATGGGGGAGAGGAGAGAGAGGAGGTAGAGAGATAGGAGAGAGAGAAAGCTGTCTAGACAGAGGGATAGAGGGAGGGGGAGGGAGACAGAGGGAGACGGGGGGAGGGAGGGAGGGAGGGAGGGAGAGAGACAGTGAGGGAGATGGGGATGGGGTGGAGGAGGGAGATGAGAAGGGAGACTGGGAGATAGACAGGGAGATTGAGGGGAGGGAGATGGGGGGGAGGGGGAGGGGGGCGGTCTCCGGGCGCGGTGACCTGGTTGTGTTCGCTCTGCGCCGGCTGGTGTCCGGTGTCTTGGCGGCGCTGGCGTTGGATGTACTCTGAACACGGAACACCTAACCCATGCTCCACGGGCGCCCAGGGACAGTGGCTCCTCCCCCACCACGCCCCACCCCCACCCCCCCCCCCCCGACATTGGGCCGAGTGTTCTGCTCCCAGCGAGCTCCGGGAGAACCCCACCCCATAGTTATCACCAGGAGAGGAGGAGATCTGCTGATCTCCCATGATGCAACAGCCTTGCACCAGATGCTCACCAAACGCAACCTTTTCTATCTCAACACTCAAACTTAGCTTGAGCGTCACCATTTAATGACGTACCAAAGATTGTGTGTGTGTGTGTGTGTGTGTGTGTGTGTGTGAGTGTGTGTGTGTGTGTGTGTGTGTGTGTGTGTGTGTGTGTGTGTGTGTCTCAGGAACACAATACCCTCAACCATTGTCCCTCCGAGACTCAGTGTTTAACGTGATACCTAAACTAGCGACTTGTTCCGCCTCCTGGGAGCAGGGAGCAGAAAGGTCCTCAGAACGGCGGGACCTTTAACCTGTCACTCAGACTGCATCTTTGTTCTGAATGGCAGTGGGACACTGGTACCGTGAGGGGCCAGTGAACCCGAGGAGAGAGAGAGAGAGAGAGAGAGAGAGAGAGAGAGAGAGAGGAGAGAGAGAGAGGAGAGAGAGAGAGAGAGAGAGGAGAGAGAGAGAGAGAGAGAGAGAGAGAGAGAGAGAGAGAGAGAGAGAGAGAGAGAGAGAGAGGAGAGAGAGAGAGAGAGAGACGAGAGAGAGAGAGAGAGAGAGAGAGAGAGAGAGACCTGTAGTGTGTATGACCACCAGTTCCTCTCCTGTTGACCCTGCTGATCAGCCGCTACAGACTGCGTCACTAGAATGTAACTCAGATTTCTAATGCAGATTCATACCAGCTACTTTGGCTAACAAACATAATGCGACGGTAATACTGCTGAGTGAGGCTTAATCTTTGTGCACTTAGCGTACATTCCTCCTGGTGCTTGGCATCGCGTGGCGTGACGTGTTATCAGGGCCTCAGGACGCTCTCATCCATCAATACAACCAGCGGTGCCTCTTCCTGATAACACCCCAGCGGGATGCTACGTTAGGCTACGTCAAGATGGACCCCGCCCGTGTGTAGCTGGGTTAGCTTAACGCTACGATTGTCACTTGTAGTTCGAACATGTTTCCGTGGTAACGGCTGCTGTGGTCATAATCAGCAGCAGCAGGGGTGCAGGGTAAGGGATTATGGTCTGTATTACAGTGTGGGCCTCTGTCCTAATCAGTTATAATCTGCTTTCTGCGGCCATTAGCGTCGCACCCGGGGCAGGCTGGGTACAGGCTAATGTATGTCAACATCAGAGGCGTGTAAACATGGCCGCCGCGTCGGCCTCTGGACCATAGTGCAACGTGTCGGCCTGTTTGGGAGGGCAGGCCGGCCTGTCATTAGATACCAGTGGACAGGGAGCTGTTCTACTGGATATAAAGCACTAACACGTTAACTTTTCTCAACCGATTTCAATGAGTCGTTTTTTATATCCGTATTTAATCATATTGCATACAATTCATATGAAATAGATATTTCTTAAATCCTTTGTTGTACTCCCATTGATTATCTTTCGTTGAATAGAATCGACTCATTGAGGCCATATTAAAACGGTAAACGTTATAGTTCTCTTTATCCAGCAGTGAGCACCCTCACACACTAGTGATGGTTTACCTGCCAGTCGGCAGGTAAACCTCTCCCAGAAGATCTAGAAAGACAGCAGGAGAAGGTCAGAGGTCAAACCTCTGGAATCTTTGGGAAAACCATGGTAACTCAAACCAGCACCTGGGTTGGCAATGAGAAAACTGAACCTCAAAAGGATGTCCGGGGGAATATTCCTATCTGTGTCCACAGACAGAGAAATCGATCATAAATTATTGATCACATCAATTACTAGAAAGTCTTTAACAAAATATCGTAAGAAAGAAGATCTCCACTGAAGTGTTTGGACTGTTACTGTCTGTAGCTGACCTCCCTCCCCAAGGCGTTAGATAAAGGTCCCAGTAAAATGTTGACCCAGTAGCTGGGACACAAGGCAGGGTGTGTCGTCTCACAACATGGAAACCAGTTTGTGTTGGTGCGGTGCCACTGGAGCACAATAGACCATTATACTGTAGACCATTATACCGTCCTCTCTCCAGTCTGGAAACTCTCCATACGTTATAGAGTGAGACACACGAGGCTAAATTAACTCACTCACTCACTCACTCACTCACTCACTCACTCACTCACTCACTCACTCACTCACTCATCCTACCTCTCTTTATGAAAAAGACACAAACACGCACTGTTCAGTCTTTCATTGCTTTGTGTCTGCTCTCCAGTTTATCACTCATCCCTTTCTACTGGGATTCCCTCCTTCCTTTTTCGTCTCCCTCGTCTCCCTCTCTCATCCCTCTCTCATCCCTCGCTTTCTTTACTCTCTCCATTAAACTCCCCCCCCATCCTCCCTCCCTCCCTCCCTCCTCTCCACTATCTCCCTCCCTCCTCCCTCTTCTCCATTAAATATCTTCCTCCATCCGCCCCATCCTCCCTCCCTCCCTCCTCTCCACTATCTCCCTCCCTCTCTCATCCTCCTTCCTCCCCCCTCCCTCATCCTCCTTCTCTCCTCCTTCTTTCCTCCTCCTCCTTCCTTCCTCCTCCTCCCCTTCCTCCTCCTCCCTCTCCTTTGAGCTTGATGCTGGTCTCAGTAAAAGCACCATTCTCCTCATCTATGCTATTTTTATCCTTAGTTTTGAGTCTATTTATATTCATCTTAAACAGATACAATGGGCACCGAAACGCAACAATGGTAATATTTCATTAAATATAATAAGATCTCCACAATGACACTCCCTTCATATCCTTTCATTGTTATTATTGGTATGTTCTGCATACTGAGCAGGAACACACACACACGCACGCAGGCACGCACGCACGCACGCACGCACGCACGCACACACACACACTCATGGAGCGTGGTGCCACTAAACGCTCGCTGTAAGAGTTTACAGCAGCGGCTTAAACGGGGACAGCCAGCGCTGTAACCTTCAACAGAAACAGGGTTGAGCCGCAATCGGAGTGTTTGGAAACTTTCATGTGAATACGTGGGATTGGGTGGATTAACGAGGCTCACGGGGCTCAGTCGGGTCCGGGGTGAGAGGTGATTTCTGTGAACTCTGAACTTTGTCATGGAACAAACAGTACAATTCTCAATGGAAGCTGATTAAGCAATCAGCACAATGTTCCTGCATGTTTAGTGTTTAAGTCCAACAAAGGAATGTATTCATATGCATGCATTTGGTGGACCCCTTTTATCCAGTGCTCAGTGTGTTTTAGGATGGGTCAACCCAGTGGGATTCGAACCCTTAACCCTGGCGGTGTTAATGCCTTCCTCTACCAGTTTGAAAATACCCCCACCATTCAGCACCGTGGTTGCTTAGGGGCCCACAGGAAGTCTCTTCTGTTCTTACTTCCTGTCGGAGCTACCACCCGGTACGTCCCCCCCCCCCCCCCCCCCCCAGTCTGTGATCAGGGGCGTCTCAGGACAGTGGAGCGGTCAGGATGACCCTCTGAGAGGTTCTCATCCTCAACGCTGAGGTCCACCTTCAGCCCTGCCTCCCTGATGCTGGACTGGCTGTTGGGCGGGGGGGCACCCAGTCTACCCAGACGCATCTTCAACTCATCAGCGGAGTGCCTTTATCAGCGTCTGCTGAGTGTGTCGGTGCGCCCAGAGCTGTCCTGGAATCAGCTCCTCAGCCCTAGTGCCCGTCTGTCAGCTGGTTGACATGGCGACGGGGGGGGTTCAAAAGCTCGTAGTATTCTGAACATCCCAGCGGACAGGGACCTAGCGTGCTGCTGTACACACTGTGTGTGTGTGTGTGTGTGTGTGTGTGTGTGTGTGTGTGTGTGTGTGTGTGTGTGTGTGTGTGTGTGTGTGTGTGTGTGTGTGTGTGTGTGTGTGTGTGTGTGTGTGTGTGTGTGTGTGTGTGTGTGTGTGTGTGCGCCTCGTGTCATGAAACACTCTTGTGCTTGTGTTTATTATTCATGGACTATTCTTTACTTGGTACAGCCTCTCTCCTCTCTCCTGCCTCCTCTACTTATCTCTGAGAGGTGTGGATGTGGGTCAGTGTGTGTGTGAGAGGGAGACAGTGTAGGAATGGGAGTAGTGTTGAGTCAGGGAGAGGGTATCTCTGACCCCCCCCTCTGCCTCTCTGGGCAGCCTGGGGATCACCTTTTCATTTAGATTCTCCCTGTCTGTCTGTCTGTCTGTCAGCCCCCCCTGACCCGCCAGCCCCCCCACCCCCCCGCCCCCCCCCCTGCTCGCTGTCTGATGCCATCCTACTGGCTCGGGTCTGCTGCAGCCAATCAGCAGCCAGCTGCTCTGTCTGCTGCTGGGGGTGTCCGACGGGTGAGTCATAAAGACCAGGGGGGAGAGGGGGGAGAGGAGGAAAGGGGAGGGGAGGGAGGGCGACCAGAACAGAGACACACGCGACCGTCCATGGCCCATAGGTGCTATATATAGCCCCCCCTCACACACACACACACACACACACACACACACACACACACACACACACACACACACCCCCGAGCAGGCGTGTGTCGCTGCCATTTAAACTTAATAAGAGCCGTGGCTTTCATCAACTCCCCCCCCCACACCCGTCCTCACCCCGCTTCACTCACCAGGTGGAGTAGAGAAAGACGGGTGGATTGCTCTCCCCACAAGTGTGTGTGTGTGTGTGTGTGTGTGTGTGTGTGTGTGTGTGTGTGTGTGTGTGTGTGTGTGTGTGTGTGTGTGTGTGTGTGTGTCAGACACGCTCTTTTCTCCCTCTCTGTACCCCCTCTCCCACATGCAGTCGTGTGTGAACAGGAACAGGGTGCTTAGTCCTGGTGATCTGCTGTCACCTGAGCAGGACCAGGTAACATGTCCGGGTGACTGCCGGTGCGCTGGGTGTGACTGGAGGCATCATTATGTCCCCCTCTGCATCAGAAGGGTGAGCCACTGTTAGGTCAATGTTTTACCAGTCATTTACTGGGAACTCTGTGTGAAAGGGTGTGTGTGTGTGTGTCACGGCGCTGGACAGTTCCACAACCATTACTGTCAACATCCGGCCCCCTTCTTCTTCTACGCCTCTCTTGCTGAACTGCGACTGTCAACGTCCGGGATAATATACCGGTAACTAACAGCTCTCAAGGCTCACGCATTCGGCGTGAGACACACGCAATTCGGAAGAAGACGATGGGTGTGTCGCATAGACGTCGTCATTGTCTTGCCGTCCCCCCCCGTTCTGTGATTGGTTCCCCATCTCAGGCGAAAATTCCTATTCATAAGGTTCACGTGACGTCACTGTAGCTTGGCGCCGCCATCTTGACGACCGATCCCACCCACTGACCCACTGGTTTCAGTGGTGACTCCGCACCAACAACAACGCCTACGACCACAATCCAACAATGAGGATGCGCTCTTTTATTCTCTTTAGTGCAGGTAATGAAAGGTTCTGATGGATGGCATATCCATGTAGCTTACTAATGAATAAAATGCATACAAAAAACGTTGACATACGTGACCCACTATGTTCTGCTCCATATACCCAATGTTGACAACGTCCCAGCCAAAGAGTATTGGTATTAATACCTCATTCATTGTCCAAAATAATCCATAATAATTCAAATCGGGTTTTGTTGTGGGTACAAAATTAATCTTGAAGAAAACTCGTCCTAAGCGTCCCCGGCGAAATTATAGTCTATGATTTGATGACTGATTTCAACGATCAATGATAGTAACCCACCACAAACTGTTCACAAGAAGTCACAAATATATAGTACTTAACTTTGCCCTTATCAGATAAAGATTATTGCTGGCCAAGTGCCTCACTTGAGCGTCCTTCACCCATCCAGCAACAGCATATTGGTAGGCATCAGTGCTCTTGAACGCTTTCAAGATATCTCCACTGTATGGGGAGGGGTTGTGGACTAAATAAATATATATGTCATGAAGATTGATTTGAGGCAAGCATACTAATGGACAAAAAAAAACTAGGGATAACAAATAAGGATCGGAGCCTAAAATCGATAATATCTCTGTCTCTCTCTAACATTCAGATGAGCGGTGTGGGCGGCCATGCTTGGCGAGATCGGTCGTGCAAATGGTGGCGTTCCAGAAAACGTGACGTAGATGAACCGTACAAATAGTATCTGTCTGTGTCCTGCAAGACGGAGGCGTAACTTGTAGTAGGAGGCGTAACTTGTAGTCGGAGGAGGCGTAACTTGTAGTAGGAGGCGTAACTTGTAGTCGGAGGCGTAACTTGTAGTAGGAGGCGTAACTTGTAGTCGGAGGCGTGTCTTGTAGTCGGAGGCGTGTCTAGTTCTTTTCTAAATCGCAGAAGTGATCTGAATGTAGCAGTGGTGCGCGGGTACATAAATGACCGCAACTCGGACCTCAAATATTAGGCCTTATATAAAAAGAATGCGCCCGACCCGCTCATTTAAAAATATGCTCTTGATTATCTTAATCTTGATATGCTCTTGATTATCTTAATCTTGATATGCTCTTGATTAGCTTAATCATAGCCTTACTTGAAACTGAGCCTTACTTGAAACTGGTAAAGTGCACCAAGGTGGTGCACTTTACCACCTTGAAAGAAGGTGGTAAAGTGCACCAAAGACACAGCCATGTTCTGAATGCGGGATCTGTTTGCGAGTGGTGGTGACCAGGGACGCAGGAAGTGGGGTGCTCCGGGTAGTGATGGTTGAATCTGAGTCAATCGGATTCAAAGAACCGAATCCTTACATTCACCCATGAGTCACGAGTCCGTGGTCTAAATTAACCCGAATCTTTCGGTTCTGGCTGCTACGGACGACATTATTAAAACAATGCACGAATGTCATCAAACTGTAGGTCTATAACAACATTAACACATCCGTTTTTCATCTGCATAGTAACTTAGATTAAGCATACGGACCCGGAGCTGCCAGCTGCGTGGTTGAATAAGAACTTCCTGTAGACAGAGCTGTACACAGATCCAGATCCATAGACTGAGCGAATTCATGGGTCGGATTCGTATCCGGTTGAGTGAAAGACTAACTCAAAGGATTCAGATGAAATGGGTCTGACTCGTATCCGGCTGGGTGAAAGACTAACTCAAAGGACTCAGTTGAAATGGGTCTGACTCGTATCCGGCTGGGTGAAAGACTAACTCAAAGGACTCAGTTGAAATGGGTCGGACTCGTATCCGGCTGGGTGAAAGACTAACTCAAAGGACTCAGTTGAAATGGGTCGGACTCGTATCCGGCTGGGTGAAAGACTAACTCAAAGGACTCAGTTGAAATGGGTCGGACTCGTATCTGGTTGAGTGAAAGACTAACTCAAATTACTCATATTGAATGGGTCGGACTCATATCCTGTTGAGTGAAAGACCAACTCAACGGACTCATACTAAATGGGTCGGGCTCGTACTGAATGTAAATCGTTAAACTCTTTTGTTACAAAGGTATTATTTTACGAGAGATTGTATTCTAAAATGAAAGTGGCTTATTAAAAATAAAGTTGTTTGTTGACTATGTGAACTCTCAGAATATTTCTGTGTTTGACGAGCTTCGAAGAGAAAAAAAATTAATCCATACGTTTTTTTCCTAATTCAGATAGCAGTCACGTTGGCGACATCTCCGATGTTTGCAATGCATCCTTTTTAATATTCAAATATGTTCCATAATGTTCGGCCTGCGCTGAGAAAGTCCTTCTTGCGTATTTCCCCTGGATATCCTCAAAACTGCATTTCAGTGGTTTGCTGTGAGCGTGTGCATTAGGCACTAGGGAGTGGGCTGCTGGGCTCATTCAGCGACAAAATTTCAACTGATTCAGATTCAAAGGACTCAAAAGATTCAGATCTTTTTAGTGATTCACTCAAAGGACTATGAATCTTCTAAGTGAATCGAAATTCCCATCACTAGCTCCGGGTGCTGCAGCACCCGGGTTGTCCACTAGGGACACCCGTCTGTTGTCCCTAGTGGACAACAGACGCAACTACAACACTTGAACTCAGGCAATGCCGCAGGTTTTTTAGTTTTTTTTTCGTCAACCGAATACATACAGCACTACGTTGTGCATACCCCCCGTCCCCCCGTCCCCCCCGTCAACAATCGTTTGCACCCCCCCCCCCCCGTCAACAATCGTTTGCACCCCCCCCCCCCCCGCTCAACAATTCAGCAGTCAGCACCCCCCACTTCATATGACTTCCTGCGTCCCTGGTGGTGACATATATCATACACGTCGAGAGCAGCGGGAGTTGTAGTCCACAAAGCGCCCCACACAAAAACTAACCGTATCAAACTCCTACCCGCGAAATTATAGTTTTCTTTGCATGAAAAATTATCATTTAATTCCACAAACAACATATGTGTAATCCGGGGCATATAAAGACTGGGATCAGAAAATAATTACTTTCTCTCCATTGACTCCCATTCATTTTTTTCGGTCTCATAGGTCCCATGAGCAATGGCGACTTACTAGCTCTAGCCAGGCTATTTCGGAGGCGGGACATGTTTAGAATTCCATTCATAAATTAACAGACATGACTGTGACGGGAATTGTCTTGCTGGCTGAAATTTGAGAGGGGTTTCGGGAAGTGTCCATGGTAAGATTTATGTAACCAACGAGAGAGAGGTATGATCAGTTAAGCATGACGAAGGAGAAGTGTATGGAAGTAAATCTGTGGCAATGGATTTTGAAAATAAAAAGCTGTTGAATTCTAAGCACTGAATATTCATGCATTGAAATATGCATTGAAAAAATTCAACGTAATCAACGACCCCCACTTGACGTTTTTGACGTTGAATCTTTGATTTAGAATTTTTTACATTGAAAAGTAAAGCTGAATAGGAGTTCAATTAAAATCCAAATACGTTATTTCAATGCATAAATATTCAGTGCCTTAGAGTTCAATGGCTTATGGCACAGATTTACTTCCATAGAAGTGACTCAAACATTTTGTGGTTAAGAGGGCGTATCGGTTTCCACCATATGTTTCTACAGGAACAAATCTGTGTGGGGGTGGGGGAATCTAGAGCGGTATGGAAGCGCGCAATAATTTGCAGTGACAGAATTCTGAGAATTTAGTCAGCATTTCAGATTTCTCAGAATTCTCTGACACTGCAAATTAAAGCGCTACTACTAGCGAACTACTTTCAGCGTGACTGGAGAAAACTTCCTTAAATTACCCTTCAATGCTAGATTTGCATGAACGCTATTGTGTGAATTAGTTTGGTTCTCTTTCATGGAAGCCGGAAGTGGGAGATTCCTGGGCCATGAATTCCACCCATGCACACGCTCACACGCCACACTTCGTATTTCTCACGCAGAGAAATTACCAGGATAGCGCCCACCAATAGCGCCCACCAATTTGGGCCGCTATTTAACAGTGTTACAGGTAGGAATCAAATGTGTTTCCCGTACATAGGGTAGGCCTAACCGTACATCCTCTTTTGCCCGGAAATGCCCTCTTTTTGAGACAATGTTTTGCGGAATTTCAAAATCGTCCGGGATTTTATTAAAGCCTCATACATGTTCACATTTAAATTCCGGTGCGTTTCTCTGGGTCGTTCACAAACTAGTTAGGCTACGCCCTCCCCTACTCAGTTCTGTTCGCTTTGCATTGGTGGAAGTGAGTAGGGGGAGTGGTTAAGTCAAGCCTTCAGATTGGACGGTTTGACTTACTCAGTTACCGTCGTGTTTTGTATTTATTTTTTTACCATTATTGTTTTATAGGGACAAACATTAACACATTTCTCCTACAGGTGATTTATAAAGTTCTATCTAGACTATTGAACAGAAAGAAAGTGTTTTTTCTGAATATTAGTGTTAAGGGCCAATAATGCTTACTATCATACGTTAGTTACCATGTCTGTGGAAAAATTTGTATTTAGTCACATGTAAATATAACAAAACAAATTGACTTATGATGGTGTAGCCATGCATGTTGTTTTATTGTTAATATGTCAATTTGTTTTTTATTGAAAATACTTTGTATAGATGAATTATCCCCAAACTTCGTAACACCTTTGAAATAAACATGACTTAACATGGCAGATACCTGTGTATTGTTTATCGGTAAGAGTGACGTTTTCAACTCAGTTCCTTTGGTAGAACCTACTTACAGTAAAAAAGATGTGTATGAAAAACACCTTTCTTATCTATTTTACTATTATATTGTTCAAAATGTACGCATTTATTAAAAAAATATATAGTGTATAAAAAGTGTCTGGTAAAAAAGATGAGTGGCTGGTAGATTTTTTAATCTACTTGCCACAGGGGCTGGTGGGCAAAAAAGTTAATTTCCATCCTGTGTGTGTGTGTGTGTGTGTGTGTGTGTGTGTGTGTGTGTGTGTGTGTGTGTGTGTGTGTGTGTGTGTGTGTGTGTGTGTGTGTGTGTGTGTGTGTGTGTGTGTGTGTGTGTGTGTGTGTGTGTGTGTGTGTGTGTAACATTAAGTTGTCCTATATCTTTACCTTCTGCCTCGACTTATTCTCCTTCTCACTTCGCTCCCGGATCAAAGTCTTCCTCTGCGTGGAAGCAGACTTTTGTTGACTCTGCCAGAGCTCAGAAAGTCAAATGAGATGCAAAAATAAGAAGATGTAAATCATAGACTAAAAAGTATACAATACAAATCTAAAGTAAAATACTAGAGTGTTAAAGTACCTGGACTAAGGAGGTAATATTACAGAGAGGGTATAGTGTTGTAATTAGGGCTGCCTCCTGTATTAAAAGTTGTATTAATTAAAGGTAAAGCACTATGGTCTCCCTCCCTCCAACACCCTCCTCCTCCCCCATCCCCTCCCCCTCTCTCTCCCCCTCACCGTCCCTCTCTCCTATTTCCATCCTTCCTCCTCTTCCTGTCTTTCACAACACACTCCCTTCATTCTTCCTGTTCCTCATTCAGAGCTCTCCTACTGTTTCTCTCTCTCTCTCTCTCTCTCTCTGACTCACTCTCTAGCTCTCCTACTGTCTCTCTCTCGCTCTTACTGACTCTCTCTCTCTCTCTGTCTCACTCTCTAGCTCTCTTACTGCCTCTCTCGCTCTCTCTGTCTCCGTCTCTAAGTCTCTCATTCCTTGTCCTCTCTGTCTCCCTCACCCTCTCTGTCTCTAACTGCCCTCTGTTATGTTACAATGGGCCTGTTTCTCTCTGTTCCTCCATCATGTCTGGCTGAAGTCAGAGACGTGACTCAGACTCTGAGGGTCTCTGTGTTTCCCAGACATGACAGTCTAATGGACCGGGGGGAGGGGGGGGGGGGTGGTGTGAGAGACTCCATCTGTGACTTCCTTGACACAGCTTCTGGTTTCTGTTTGAAACGCGGTCGAGCAGACCTCTCTGCGTGCTACCTGGCTTTTCATTCATGTCATCACGTGGGAATCATGTATGCAAAACAAATGAAGATTTCTGAATGCGCAATCTCAGTGATGTCCATAGACTTTTTTCTTTTTTCAAACATACACAGAAGTAAGCACACATACATGCATGTGATGTGAGTGTGTCACATTCTGAACCTTCATCAGGAAGTGAACTTTCATGCATATTCAACACCCCCGTCAGTGCGCATGTGTGCGTGTGCATGTGTATTTGTGCATGTGCATCTGTAAGCGTGTATGTGTGTGTGTGTGTGTGTGTGTGTGTGTGTGTGTGTGTTGAGTCGGAGGATGCATGCATGTGTGTGCGTGAGCATGCATGTGTGTGCGTCAGCATCAGTGTTTGTGTGTGTTTTGCATATGGGTGAACGCGTTCGCTCTCTCACTTCCTGGTGTTGGAGCAGAACAGGAAGTGAGGGGCTGGGCTCCTCCCCTCCGCTCTCTCTTCCTCTACTCCACCTCCTTCTCTCGCTCCGGAGCAACGCTTGACTCCTGGTCGGGATATCCTGGTCCGAGATCTGAAGTGGTCCGGTGTGTGAGTGTGCGTGAGCATCGGTGTTTGTTTGTGAGCGTTGTGTGCGTGTGTGTGTGTGTGTGTGTGTGTGTGTGTCAGCGTTTGTGTGCGTGCGTCTTTGATTGTGTGTGTACGGGGTCGTGTGGGTTAGGGAGTGCTCGGTTTAGTGCCAGCCATGGCCAGTGAGGTGGTGCTGGAGGGGCGGTGCGTGGAGCCGCTGGACTCCATCGGGGCTCCTGCGGAGGACGAGGCGGAGCCGGACCCCTCGGTAGGAAACACCCCACGGTGCGGCCGTCAGGACCCCCGCCACTCGGACGGCCTTCTGCGCTTCGTTCCATCGCCGCTACTGGTGTTAATCTGGTCTCTCTCTCTCTCTCTCTCTCTCTCTCTGTCTCTGTCTCTCTCTCTCTCTCTCTGTGTCTCTCTCTCTGTGTCTCTCTCTCTCTCTTTCTCTCTTTTCTCTCTTTTCTCTCTCTCTCTCTCTCTCTCTCTCTCTCTCTCTCTCTCTCTCTCTCTCTCTCTCTCTCTCTCTCTCTCTCTCTCTCTCTCTCTCTCTCTCTCTCTGCCTATGTCTCTCTCTCTCCCCCCTGCCTGCCTCGTTTACTTCCTGTAACAGACAGTTGGTTTCTTCACATCAACTCACGTCTCACCGACCATTACTGAACACTCCTGTATGTTCGACACAGACGCACACACGGCCCCCCTGTATCCTCTATTGTTGTCTAACAGCAGGGATTGCGTGGCCTTGTGTGTGCGTGCTATTGTGTTGTACTGTATTGTATAGGAGTGTGTCATGGCAGACAAGCGCCCGGTGTGTGTCTGAATGCCCGCGGCGACCTCTGACCCGGTGATGTAACCGCCATCGCCGCTGCCCGTCAAATCTGCTCAATCAGCTGAATACGAGCGCTCTATCAAATGTCACATCATGCTGCTCTACCTCTCTCTCCCACTCTCTCTACCTCTCTCCCACTCTTTCTTTGTCTCTCTACTTCCTCCCCCCTCTCTCTGTCTGTCTCTCTGTCTGTCTCTGTCTCTTTCTCTGTCTCCTTCTGAAACCCATATAGATAGATGTTTCTTTCTTTCCTGCTTATCAATATCTTGCTTTTTGGTTCTTTAATAAAACAAATATATATATGTATACATTTACTTCATATTCTGCATAATTAATAAATAACAGTGCCAGGTCGATCTACTCTCTGGTTCCTAAAATAACTTTAAAGTAAAGGTCAGCAGCAGCCAGCAAACCCTCCTTCAAAACTGTGTGTGTGTGTGTGTGTGTGTGTGTGTGTGTGTGTGTGTGTGTGTGTGTGTGTGTGTGTGTGTGTGTGTGTGTGTGTGTGTGTGTGTGTGTGTGTGTGTGTGTGTGTGTGTGTGTGTGTGTGTGTGTGTGGGGGGGGGGGGGTTGTGAGTACGTGTGTGTACGTGCCTCAACCTGTGTGTGTTTATGCTCACTGCAGGCTCACTACACTGATACAGAGCTAACTGTGCTTACAGCAGGCTCACTAAGCTCAGAGGTGTGTGTGTGTGTGTGTGTGTGTGTGTGTGTGCTTACATGCTCATTAATTCTGCTCATAATCACAAACAACATCAGCCTGCTCCGTCCAGGCGACCCTGTTACTTTGTTCAGTGCAACGGACGCCATATTCAGCCTAGGACTGTTTCTTTTAGTGCTACGTTATACAGTGGTGCGCAGCATCACACATATATGGCAGTGTGTTTGAACCCTCTAAACCTGACACCTGTATGTTTGGGTATAATATATTTGGTTCCTGTATGTGTGGTTCCTGATGTCTCTTCTATATGTGTGGCTCCTGTTTGTCTCTTCTATATGTGTGGTTCCTGTATCGCTGGTTCCTTGATGCTTGGGTTTGTTTTGGTCGTCAGCTACAAGCTTAATGTTTCGGCTGTGTTGTGAAGCGGATGTTGTCGGGGTTCCTCCAGTGGTCTGCAGAGATTTAGGCATGGCCCTGGATGGAGCGCACAGGAGCTGACTGACCCGGTCTGACTGACTGTCGAGATGGATTGTCGGCTGCTTGGCCGACCGGCTGACTGGCTGCTGCTTCATTGTTTTTCTCTATCAATGGCCTTGTCTGTGTGGACGTGTGTGGGTCTGTGTCATGTGTAGTGTGTGTAGTATGATCCATCGAGTTGGACTGGGAAGTTTGTTGACTCCATGTGTGCTGCCTGAGGCTGCGGGGCCTCTGAACCCAGGGTGCTGGTTAACCCGTTTCACAGTAGTATGATGTACATTACTGCAAGGGAAAATAGTGTGTCGCGTGTTTTGCACAACGTGTGGATGACATGAAAAGGGATGTTCAATGTTAATCAATGCAGCATTCCCCTTCTGCGGCCGCAAACAAACCAAGGGTCACGTTCAACTGACCTGGCACTAGGCATCATTAATATTGAACCCACACTCCCAGTGTTGTCTGTCCTCTCCTGGTCCCCCCCTCACTGTGCTGTGTCCCCCCCCCCCCCCCCCCCCCCGCAGAGCGACCCGGCCGGGCTGTCAGTGCTGCAGCAGCTCGGTCTGGACCAGAACTCTGACTTCTCGGACAGCGGCGTGCAGCAGCGTCTGGACGAGAGCCGCGAGCAGATCCGCCGCGACATCCGCCGGGAGCTGAAGATCAAGGAGGGCGCCGAGAACCTGCGGCGCGCCACCACCGACAAGAGGAACGTGCAGCAGGTGGCCTCGCAGCTCCGCAGCTCCAACACGCGGCTGGACGCCCTGCACGCACAGCTGCAGGAGCTGGACGCACACATCGTGGTCCGGGGTCACCACGACGACCAGGGTGAGGGGGCGCCGGGGGCAAAGGGGATGTGGGCGTTGGGGTGGGGGATGAGGCGGGTGTTTATGTTGTCTGGCATCTCCAGATCCACGAGTGTGAGGGGTTTGGGGTGGTGGAGCCCAGGGGGGTCACCGCTGCACTGGCCAAGTGTTAGTGGCAGTGGCTCGGGAGGTAAAGCGAGTGGCGGGGTGTCCCTGAGTGAGACGCCTCACCCTGACTGCTCCTGACCAGCATGGCTGTCGCCCTGCGTGGCTGACACCGTCGTCGGTGTGCGAATGTGTGCATGAATGGGTGAATGTGGGGCAATGTTGTTAAGCGTTTTGACCACTGGTTAGAGGAGCGTGACATAAATGCAGTCCATTTATCATTCAGATGTTTGGTCTGTACACAGCAATGGGAGACTGGTTCTCCAGATCTTTTTGTGTGTGGTGTTGGGGGTGGAGCCTATGGGACCACACTCAGGACCTGAGTGTGTTTACAGACCAGGGGTCTCATTTATAACCGTTGCGTATGCACAAAACGGGGCTGAAATTGGCGTACGTGACTTTCCACTCCAAGGTTGTGATCTATAAAAAACTTGACGGGAAAATGTGCGCAGCCCTAAGCAAACTGACCCATGCGTACGCATGGTTTGGAGGAAAAGGAGAATTTGCGACACAGATGGTGTGGTGGTGAACTGAAGTCAGACCGAAGAATTGTAGAGTGAGAAGAACGATTATGTTTTATCATCGCCCTTCATAAATTTAATTTCAACCCGTATCATGCGTTAAATCTATGTAATCAGAATAATTTAAGTCAACTGCGTTATTTCTCAGTTATAACCAGAAACATCTCCTTAGAATAGAAATAAAAAAAAATTCTCTATATTTAATCCCGTCACTCCATACTGTCCACTGACGGCGCGACTGCATGGAATAAAGCATCTGTCCAACATGTGTCAATAACATAATATTTTTATGTGACACTGTAAACACATAATCAAATGTCAATTAAATCCCAAGTGTGGAAAACCAAGCCACACTCCTCATCACAATCGTTGTCCGTTACTCTTGATGCTTTTCATGACAAATCAGGCATTAAAAAGGGGTTCAAGAACATTTTATGTGGGTGATTACAAACTGATTATCCAAGGTGTTCTCGGTCAGTCTTATTACCGTAACCCTATAAATGCAGAGGTGAGTTCCGTGGTAATGCTGCACCTGGCACTTCTGGCGGACCATGCAAATGACAGGATTCGGAGGGAGAGGGTCTTTAGGGACCATAACAATTTATTGGTAGGCTACATAAAAATATGTAACTTTATGTCAGACCACTTCTTTTTTAATTCTGGGACTGTGCGCTCCTTGCTACTGACAGAGTTCACTGCTGCAGCAACATGTTGCCACTCACTCTGTTTTTTGTTGTTGGCGATCCCAATCCCGTGACCGCCGAACAAAACTACTTTTCGGGCCTCCATCTCACCCACAAGTGTCTCCACTTCAACCTCCGTGCAATTTCGCTTTTTTGCTTTTCTCAGTACTTCTGCCATTGTTTCCGACAAGACATAATAGCCGCATCTGAGTCTGTTTTATATGCAGTTCGAATTCATTAGGTCATTTGCATTGACCATTTATGGTTAAAAAGGGACGTGTACAGGGCGGAACATGAAGCTGATTCAGCTGCGCACACTTGTAGGCAGTCTGTGATTTATAAAGAAAAGATTGCGTACGGTGTGCGTACGCAGGGTTTTATAAATCTGAATATTTTTTGGCGCACGCAAAACTTGGCTTTGGGGCGTACGTACACTTTTAGTAGCGATCCCACGCACAGGACCCCAGGTCCTTCTTTACTCTTAAAGTCATCTGACCCACGCCTGTCCTCTCCCTGGTCCTCAGACGGGCCGGGCAGGGTCGGCTCTGCCCCGAGGCGGACGACCGGTCAGAATCGCGTCGCGGCATTGGAGCGGCAGCTCAACATCGAGCTGAAGGTCAAACAGGGGGCGGAGAACATGATCCCCATCTACGCCAATGGAGCCACCAAGGTACCACACACACACGCACACACACACGCACACCCACGTCAGTATTGATATAGTGTTCAGTGGTAGTATTGGTAGTTCATCTATATTTAGTTTAGTAACAGTATAAGTAGCACTTGTTAGATCAGTAGTGATTGTAGCGTTCAGTAGTTTATCTATATTTAGTTCAGTAGCAGTATCGGTAGTTATTCTATATTTAGTTCAGTAGCAGTATTGGTAGCACTAGTTAGATCAGTGGTCATAGTAGTTCAGTAGCAGTATCAGTAGCACTAGTTAGATCAGTGGTGATACTAGCATTCAGTAGCAGTAGCAGTAGTTAATCTATATTTAGTTGAGTAGCAGTATCGGTAGCCTGGTGTCTTTGGCTTCCTGCAGGACAAGAAGATGCTTCAGGCAGCTCAGCAGATGCTCCAGGACAGTAAGACCAAGATCGACATCATCCGCATGCAGATCCGCAAGAGCATGCAGGCCAGCGAGCAGTCGGAGGAGAACCACGGTAACGACCCTGTGACCTCACCACAGGGGTCCCCGACCCCTCCACTCCAGACCCCCATGACTTCACCACAGGGGTCCTTCCTTATTTCTTTCCAAAGATATCAATTGGGTTCTGAATAGTCGTCCATTCAAAACAAATCGCGAATCTCAGGTAGCCTCATAATCACAGCTAGGAAGTGGCTAACATAAACTACTGCTAACCTAGCGAACACTGCTAATGTTCAGATATCTATGCACATCCCTTTAAACTCTATACCTGGTTTTATGTCATCTATCATGTCAGTAAGAAGCCAAGCCATATTTAATGTACTCGCGCATGCACGCTCACACACACATACAAACTCGATAGGCCATTACGAGGGTTAAGACACTATTGACAGAACTGCATCCCTGATGTTGGCCAACAGCCCTGGTTCACTGGATAGAAGAGAGATGTATTGGGGGAGAGAGAGAAGGGGGGGTGGAAGAGATATATAGGGAGAGAGTAAGGGGGAAGAAACAGAGAAAAGGTGGGATAAACATGTAGTGAGAGAGAGAGAAAGGAGGAGAGGGAGGGAAGGAGAGAATTTGACATATGAGGTATCTCTCAAGATAATACATTTTATAAATGTTTATTATTTGCTATTTGAAGCGGTGCGACCCGTACATATTAGTGGAGGTATTGAAGCCCTAACTCCACCAGAGGATAATCTGAAAATCTGGGCTTTGCTGCCGAGTCGGAACGGGGTCACCCGGCACACACTGGTAGTGTTCTCCCAGCGCACCATGTGACCCGGGCAGGTGATCACCTGACTCATCATGTGACCCGGGCAGTTGATCACCTGACCGACCATGTGACCTTGGCCAGGTGATCACCTGACTGACCATGTGACTTGTGATCACCTGATTGGCCATGTGACCTGTGACCCCTGACCATGGGACCTGTGATCTGTGACCATGTGACCTGTGACCCCCTGACCATGTGACCTGTGTTCACCTGACCATGTGACCTGTGACCCCCTGACCATGTGACCTGTGACCCCCTGACTATGTGACCTGTGGTCACCTGACCCTGTGACCCCCTGACCATGTGACCTGTGACCCCCTGACCATGTGACCTGTCACCTGACCAGGTAAGCCGGACCTGTGCGGGGTGGAGCTGCGGGTGGAGGAGCTGTGGCACCACTATCGGGTGGAGCACGCCATGGCCGAGGGCGCCAAGAACATGCTCCGCCTCCTGGGTGGGGCCAAGGTCCAGGACAAGAAGGCCCTCGCCGAGGTGAGGACGTCACATGACCTGTAGAGGACGTCACATGACCCGTCGAAACACAAAACACAACCAGTACAGACTGGTGTGTACACACACACACACACACACACCACACACACACACACACACACACACACACACACACACACAGCAGACCATAGGCAACAGACCATAGGCAACAGATGCTTTAAGTGAAGTCTATAAGGGGCATGTGGTGAATGAACTGGTTTTTTCTCTGACTCCACCTTCACGTCGGCGTCGTCATTGGCATCCTCTAAGTTCCTCTAAGTGCTGATGTGAAGGCAGTCTGGTAGTTTTTATGACAGGTGTCAAGCACTGGTTTGTGGCCCCGCCCTCTACCCCCCCCACCCCCCCCCCCAGGCCCAGTGCGGTCTGAGCGGCTCCTCCCAGCGCCTGGACCTCCTGCGCTCCTCCCTGGAGCAGCGTCTGTCCGGCCTGCCCCAGGACCACCCCAAGGCCTGCCTCATCAAGGAGCAGCTGCTGCTGTCCTCCTCCCCTGCCTTCAGCTGCCGCCACGGCGCCCCCTACGTCCACAACCAGTACAGCACCCTCAGCAAGCCCTCGCCCCTCACTGGTACACCAGCAACCCCCCGCCCTGGGACCTGCTGACAAACCTCTCTCTCTCGCTCTCTCTCTCTCTCTCTCTCTCTCTCTCTCTCTAGATCCCCCTCTCTCTCTATATCTCTCGCTCTCTCTCTTGATCTTTAGCACTCTCTCTAGACCTCTCTGTCTGTAACTGTTTCATCTCTCTCTCTCTCTCTCTCTGTGTGTCTGTCTTTGTGGAGGTACATTGTCTATATCTCTGTCTGTCTCTCTATCATTCATCCGTCTCTTTCTACAGCTATCTATCTCTTCCCCTCCCCCTCTCTATCTCTGTCTGCCTCAACCATAATCTCTCTTGATCTTTCTCTCCCCTCTTATCTCTCTCTCTCCATCTCTATCTGTCTATCTCTATCACTCAACATCTCTTTATCTCCCTACATCAGTGAAACTTAATTGATATGATATCAGCTCATTTTACAGAATAGGAAAATAGGAAATAAGAAATAAGTGAATAAATAGAAAAATAAGTCATCATTATGTGTATGAATGTAGAGTGAAAACTGCCCTGACCTTCGGTCCAGCATCATACAACCTGATTCTGCTGTGTCCTGGCCCCCTACCCTCTCTCTGCCCCGCCCCCTACCCTCTCTCTGCCCCGCCCCCTACCCTGTCTCCACCCCGCCCCCTACCCTGACTCTGCTCCGCCCCCTACCCTCTCTCTGCCCCGCCCCCTACCCTCTCTCCGCCCCGCCCGCTACCCTGACTCTGCCCCGCCCCCTACCCTGTCTCCGCCCCGCCCCCTACCCTGACTCTGCCCCGCCCCCTACCCTGTCTCCGCCCCGCCCCCTACCCTGTCTCCGCCCCGCCCCCTACCCTCTCTCTTCCCCGCCCCCTACCCTGACTCTGCCCCGCCCCCTACCCTGTTTCCGCCCGCCCCCTACCCTGACTCTGCCCCGCCCCCTATCCTGTCCTCGCCCCGCCCCCTACCCTGACTGTTCCCAGGTACGCTGCAGGTGCGTCTGCTGGGCTGCGTGGGGCTGCTGGAGGTGGTCCCGGGGCGGAGCCGGGCCACGCCCGTTGTGCTGCCCTCTTATTCGCTGGGAGACGGCCGCGCCTCCTTCAAGCTGAGCGGCCTCTACAGCCGCAGCGGTAGCAGCAGCAGCCTCAAGTCCCCCGGCAAAACCGACGAGCTCTCCAGTGAGTGGGAACGAGGGTGGGCACGAGGGTGTACACGAGGGCGTGCACGAGAATGTGCATGAGGGTGGGCACGATAGAGTGTGAGAGACATTGTGCAAGAGATTGTGCACAAGAGTTTGTGTGACGTTGTGCACAACGGGGGGCACGAGAGAGGGCACAAGGGTGTGTGAATTTAAAGAACGTTCATGACATTGTGCATTAGAGGGGGAAGCCCGCTTGCTTCCTGGGTTCCACCCTTAAGGTTAAAAGCGTGTGCGTGTGTGTGTGTGTGTGTGTGTGTGTGTGTGTGTGTGTGTGTGTGTGTGTGTGTGTGTGTGTGTGTGTGTGTGTGTGTGTGTGTGTGTGTGTGTGTGTGTGTGTGTAGCGGAGGTGAGCGCGGTGCTGAAGCTGGAGAACTCGGTGGTGGGCCAGACGGCCTGGAGGCCGGTGGGAGAGGAGGCCTGGAGCCAGACCTTCAGCCTGGAGCTGGAGAGGGTAACTCTACAGAACAGTATAGATATACACTATGTAGAACATACACTGATTAGAGAAGTTCTAATGTATATATGTGTGTGTGTGTGTGTGTGTGTGTGTGTGTGTTTTTATGAATGTGTGTGTTTGTGTGGGTGTATATTAATGTGTGTGTATGTGTGTGTGTGTGTGTGTGTGTGTGTGTGTGTGTGTGTGTGTGTGTATGAATTTGTGCTTGTTTGTGTATATTAACGTGTGTATCGATGTGTGTGCAGTACCGGGAGATGGAGATCGCGGTGTACTGGAGGGACTACCGTTCCCTGTGTGCTCTAAAGTACCTGAAGCTGGAGGACTTCCTGGACAACCAGACGCACCGAGTCCGCCTGGAACTGGAGCCGCAGGGGCTGCTGCTGGCTGAGGTACACGCACGCACGTGCACGTGCACACGCAGAGACGCACGCACACACGCACAAGCACAAGCATGCACTCGCACACAAAACCACAGTGATGCATAACAGTGTCTCTGCTGTTTATCTGTTCCAGGTGACGTTCTTCAATCCCATCATAGAGAGAGGCCCGAAACTACAGAGACAGAAGAAAGTCTTCTCCAAACAGAACGGTAAAACGAGCAAAAAGAGAGTCATAGAGAGAGGGAGAGTGAGGCAGAGACAGACCACCATTACGTTATTATGTTCGGGCAGTCTTGTTAGTTCACAACATGTAGCTAGTTTCCCGTTTCCATAGAAATGAGAGGTGACGCCCCTTTGACACCGGTGTCTTGCCGGTGTTGGGAATTGTGCAAATTTCAGGAGGAACGTTGTCAAATTCCTGTCAGTAGTTGTCATGTTTCCTCCTCCTGCTTTAGTGTTGGTTTGGAGCGTCAGAATACTGTGGACGTGCTACAGGGAGAGAGAAGGGACATGCTGGCTGTTGTGCTAGCTTTTGTGCTAGCTGTATAGCACATGCTTTGTGGCTAGCTTGACTCTACAGTAAAGATGGACTGAATTCAACCTATAAGTTAACTGTATGCTAACTCGTTACTCACAATTGTTTTTATTTAATGATTTAATGCTGTCTGCATTTCCCGCCACATTGTACTAATTTAAATACGATGAGTCTAGTCAAGGTTTAACAGTGCTTACAATGGCAGCTACTTCGTGGCAGACAGAGACAGATGATTAGGCTTTAGATAATTTTACAAATCCCCTGGTTTAAACCTGGGGGATATTGTGTTCTGATCGGCTCTGTGCTCTGCATCGCCCCCTACCTGTGAGGAGGAGCCATCATAGAGCCCTGCAGCCGATGGTTGTCAGACACCCAGCGCCCCCCGCCCCCATCCACCTAGCACCAAGATGGCTGCTGGGTGGACAAGGCCACTGTGAGGTTCAGGGGTCACTCCGTGGGCGTTAGGTTTAGAGGTGCTGCCCCCTCCTGGAACCTCACACACACCTTGGGTTTAATGATGTGTTAATGAGTGAGATATATAATATAATAATACAAATATTTCTGTAGCAAAAATGTTTCACCATCATTTATTCACATGACCATGATCTTTATAAAACATTTTTAACATGTGTCGGCGTGTGTGTGTGTGTGTGTGTGTGTGTGTGTGTGTGTGTGTGTGTGTGTGTGTGTGTGTGTGTGTGTGTGTGTGTGTGTGTGTGTGTGTGTGTGTGTGTGTGTGTGTGTCTGCTTGTTTGTGTGTGTGTAGGAAAGGGCTTCCTGCGTGCGCGGCAGATGAACGTTGACGTGGCGACGTGGGTCCGCCTCCTCAGGAACGCCATCCCAAGCGGCACCACGGCAACGTACAACCCCTTCAGCAGCACGGCGGGCACGCACGGTGCCGGGTACGGGGACGCACACACAGACACACACTCACTCACTCACTCACTCACTCACACACAGACACACAGACACACACACAGACACACACTCACTCACTCACTCACTCACTCACTCACTCACTCACACACAGACACACAGACACACACACAGACACACACTCACTCAGCAACACACATCGCACATGTAGCCCATACACATGCATGGAGCAGGGTGTTGTTGTGTTGTTAACGTTGTTGTTGTTGAGTTAACGTTGTTGTTAACGTTGTGTTGTTGTTAACGTTGTGTTGTTGTTGTTGTTGTGGTGTTAACGCTGTGTTGTTAACGTTGTTGTTGCTGTGCTGTAGGGAGCCCTCCCTGGAGAAGCTGAACATCGAGAGCGGCTCTCCCCCCAAGTCTGAGCCCAGGAGAGACGTGGTGGACACGCCCCTCACGGTGAGAGGACCCTCCCCCATCCTCCACCCGTTCACCCGTTCACCCTGTCCTCCTTCACCCTGTCATCCTCCCCCACTTCACCCTGTCATCATCCAACCGTTCACCCTGTCATCATCCAACCGTTCACCATGTCATCCTCCAACCGTTCACCATGTCATCCTCCAACCGTTCACCATGTCATCCTCCAACCGTTCACCATGTCATCCTCCACCCATTCACCATGTCATCCTCCACCCATTCACCATGTCATCCTCCACCCATTCACCATGTCATCCTCCACCCATTCACCGTGCCCATACACCCATTCATCCTGTCATCCATCTTGTTGACCCAGACGACCTGCAGACAGAAACACTGTAATGGAATCTATCATCATCATCATCATCATCATCATCATCATCATCATCATCATCCTAATGGATGATATAGGATCCAGCAGCAGACTGTGTGTGTGTGTGTGTGTGTGACTGACAGGATGACAGATGAAGGAAAGATAGGAGGAAGAGGATGGTAATTGAGCCTTTCATCGAGAGGAAGAGGAGGGAGGTGGAGGAGGGGAGGGAGGGAGGAGGAGGTGGAGTGTTTGCTGTATTGTGTTTCTGTTTATCCTGCTCACAGACGGACAGACAGACAGACAGACAGACAGACAGACAGACAGACAGACAGACAGACAGACAGACAGACAGACAGACAGACAGACAGACAGACAGACAGACAGACAGACAGACAGACAGACAGACAGACAGACAGACAGACAGACAGACAGACAGACAGAGAGACGCAGACAGAGAGAGAGACACAAACACACAGACAGAGAGAGAGGGGGGGAAACACAAAGAGAAGCAGAAAGATCAACAGGCAGACAGGCAGGCAGAGAGCATTAGTTAGTGGAGTGTTTCTATTTTCAACAATTTAATTGTTTGACCTTATTCAGTTTCTTATTTTTCTTTTCGCATGCTTTGGCATTCTAAATGTAGGTTTCCCTTTGCCAATAAAGCTGAGAGAGAGAGAGAGAGAGAGAGAGAGAGAGAGAGAGAGAGAGAGAGAGAGAGAGAGAGAGAGAGAGAGAGAGAGAGAGAGAGAGAGAGAGAGAGAGAGAGAGAGAGAGAGAGAGAGAGAGAGAGAGAGAGAGAGACTGGCCGGCCAGGCGGGGGAATATTTCATTAATTAGTCTGATGAATGTAGAGAACTAAGGAACCCCAACGAGATAGGAGGAGGCTCAGGAATGTGGACGAGAGACTAAAATAACACTCAAGGTCATGGCCAAATGTCCTCAAGATTTCCATGTAACTCCCTCTCTCCTCTCCCCTTTTCTCTCCCTCTCCTCTCTCCCCCTGGCCTCCCCCCCCCCCCCCCCCCCTAACAGGAGCAGGTGCCGGTGATCTCCCCCCCCAGCGTCCATCCTCCCCAGAAACCTGCTAGAACACACAGCTCAACCAGCAGGTACACACACACACACACACACACACACACACACACATAGCAATAAACACACACGCACGTAAAAACACACACACACACAAACACACATATAACAATACACACACACACACACACACACACACACACACACACACACACACACACACACACACACACACACACACACACACACACACACACACACACACACACACACACACACACATGGGCATGGCTGTGTTTGTACTTCCTGCCAGAATGTCCGAGCAGCATGCAGAGTGTAAACACACCCACTCACAATATGGTGGCTTTAGAGAGAGAGAGAGTGTGCGTGTGAGATTTTTTTGCCAGGGCACCGTCGTCATGAGGAGGTGGAGAATTGGGGAGACATTCAAACGTATTGCTCGTATGTTCTGGGTCTGCCTGTGTGTAAGCTCAGGAAACACACATGTCAATGTGAGGCAACACTTAAATTAGGCATAAATAAAGGTCAAACATGACTGTGTGTGCGTGTGTGTGTGTGTGTGTGTGCAGCTCCAGTCAGGGTCCTCTGTGCCTTCAGGACTTCAAGATGATCGCCGTTCTCGGCAGAGGCCATTTTGGAAAGGTACACTTTAAGCGGCCATTTTGAAGATTCGCAACGACTCAAACCGCCCGAAGACGTCCAACCTTCTCCTCCTCTCTCCTTAACCAATCTGCTCTTCTCTCATTAACCCCTCTGCTCCTCTATCCTTGACCTGCTCCTCTCTCCTTAACCCCTCTGCTCCTTTCTCCTTAACCCTTTCCTCCTCTCTCCTTAACCCCTCTGCTCCTCTCTCCTTAACCCCTCTGCTCCTCTCTCGTGGACTCCTCTCCTCCTCTCTCGTGGACTCCTCTCCTCCTCTCTCGTTGACTCCTCTCCTCCTCTCTCGTTGACTCCTCTGCTCCTCTCTCGTTGACTCCTCTCCTCCTCTCTCGTTGACTCCTCTCCTCCTCTCTCGTTGACTCCTCTCCTCCTCTCTTGTTGACTCCTCTCCTCCTCTCTCGTTGACTCCTCTGCTCCTCTCTCGTTGACTCCTCCTGCTCTTCCAGGTCCTACTCTCTGAGTACAAGAAGAGCGGCCGCCTGTACGCCATCAAGGCCCTGAAGAAGGGCGACATCGTGGCCCGCGACGAGGTGGAGAGGTAAAGAACTACGAAGAACTACAGAAGAACTACAAATCCCAGGGACACTACCCCAGTCTGCAGTTATTTTCCTCGAGAATGCATTAAATACAAGATCGGGTGACATCTTTCTTCCAACTGTCTGACTTTCTTTTGTGAGTCCTATGGGATATGGGGGCGTAGCCAGAATGAAGGAGGGCTGTGATTGGGTGATTGAGGATTTGATTGGCGGTAGTTGGAGCAGGAGGGACCCTAGCTATCTTTGTTGTGTTTGGGGAATGGGTTAACCTAGTGATTGTTAGTGCTCAGCACTTGATTCTATGAACACCCTTACTGTACCCACAGAGATATATTGCTGTTTCTCCTACTTCTGACAAATGTACTTATTGTAAGTCACCTTGAATGTTAATGTAAATATGTTTCACCCCCCTCCAGCCTGATGTGTGAGAAGCGTATCTTCGAGACGGTGACCGACGCGCGGCAGTCCTTCCTGGTCAACCTGTTTGCGTGCTTCCAGACCCCGGAGCACGTGTGCTTCGTCATGGAGTACACGGCGGGGGGCGACCTCATGATGCACATCCACACCGACGTGTTCCTGGAGCCCCGTGCCATGTGAGAGGGGTGGGGGTGGGGGGGTTGTCTGACCTGTGTGTGTGTGTTGGTGGGTGGGTGTGTCTGACCTGTGTGTGTGTGTGTGTGTGTGTGTGTGTGTGTGTGTGTGTGTGTGTGTGTGTGTGTGTGTGTGTGTGTGTGTGTGTGTGTGTGTGTGTGTGTGTGTGTGTGTGTGTGTGTGTGTGTCCGACCTGTTTGTGTGAGTGTGTGAGTGTGTGAGTGTGTTTGTGTGTGTGTAACATTGTGATGTTCCTCCGGTAGGTTCTATTCCGCTTGTGTGGTTCTGGGTCTGCAGTTCCTGCACGACCACAAGATCGTCTACCGGTGAGTGACATGTACCGCTGACCAATCAGACGTCGGGGTCATGAGGTTGGACCATCAGACATCAGAGTCATGTCTGAGGTCCGAGCAATCAGACTTCAGGTTCATTTCATGAGGTCTGACCAATCACACGTCAGTCATGAGGTCTGACCAATCAGACGTCAGGTCCATGAGGTCTGACCAATCAGGCGTCAGGTTCATGAGGTCTGACCAATCAAACGTCAGGTCTGTGTCTGCAAACTCCAAACTCAAACTCATCCAGCAGTGGTAAACTGTAGGGATGATGTGTCTGTAAACTTGAGCCCTGTGTAGCCCGGCGACTCGAGGATCCTCCTCAGATAGCTTCAGGAGAATAGAGTCTTCAGTAGAATAGAGTCTTCAGTAGAATAGAATCTTCAGTAGAATAGAGTCTTCAGTAGAATAGAGTCTTCAGTAGAATAGAGTCTTCAGGAGAATAGCGTCTTCAGGAGAATAGTCTTCAGTAGAATAACTCCTTACTGAAACAGGAGCGAGGCGTAGCTCCGCCCTCCATTGTTCTTGGGTCTGCCCAGGAGCTCTGTCACTAGGAGCAGGACTGAAGGGTCCCTGGTGACACCCAGTACCGCCTTGAAATGGATCTCCCTCATTCACCTCTCTCTCTTTCTATCCTTTGAGCTCTCTCTGTCTCTCTCTTTAACTCTCTCTCTCTCTCTTTTTCTCTCTCTCTCCCCCCCCCCCCCCCCCCCCCCCCCCCCCCGCCAGGGATCTCAAGCTGGATAATTTGCTGCTGGACACAGAGGGCTTTGTGAAGATAGCAGACTTTGGCCTCTGTAAAGAAGGTAAGACAGACAGACAGACAGACAGACCCCTCCACTACAACATAATCCTGTCGTTTATGTCGCAACTGTCCTGGGATTCTCTGTTCCTTGTGTTCATCTCCTTCCTGTTTCCTGTAATCTGGTGGAAACAGGGAAGCCTCTATCCCTATCCTCAAGCCCATAATAAGCGTCCTGAGTGGCTCCTGGCTCCTGGCTCTCAGGGAGTGTTGTCAGTCCCTGGCTCCCGTGATCCAATGCTTCTCTAGTCTTGGTGTCTGTCGGTCTTCCAGGGAGAACCATTCAAAATACCGCTGGTGTAATCGAGACGACCCGATTATTAGTGCTGTTTCCACACATTAGAACAACACATTATAGGAGATCATAGACCAGATCATCCCTCTCTCTACGTGTCCCTCCTCTCCTCTGTCATGCTGCACTCTCTTCTTATCCTCACACCTCCTCTCTCCTCCTTCTCTCCCTCCTCCTCCTCCCTTTGCCTCTCCTATCCTCTCTCCCTCCTCTTTCCCCACTCCCCCCTCTCCCCAGGTATGGGTTTCGGGGACAGGACCAGCACCTTCTGTGGGACCCCTGAGTTCCTGGCCCCGGAGGTCCTGACGGACACGTCGTACACCCGGGCGGTGGACTGGTGGGGGCTGGGGGTCCTGATATATGAGATGATGGTGGGGGAGGTAAGCATTCACAACCTGGTCACTCTCGTCCACAGGTAGGGGTTAGACAGTACAGAGACAGGTCATTAAGGAGCAGGTAGGGGTTAGACAGTACAGAGACAGGTCATTAAGGAGCAGGTAGGGGTTAGACAGTACAGAGACAGGTCATTAAGGAGCAGGTAGGGGTTAGACAGTACAAAGACAGGTCATTAAGGAGCAGGTAGGGGTTAGACAGTACAGATAGGTCATTAAGGAGCAGGTAGGGGTTAGACTTTGCAGAGACAGGTCATTAAGGAGCAGGTAGGGGTAAGACAGTACAGAGACAGGTATCTTGTAAATGTTGAGTCATAACCTGATTCCGTCCTGCTGAAGGTAAAGGACTCTGAACTCAACGACGGTGCCATCTAGTGGCAGCAGTGGTTAATGTCTCTCATACCTGTATTCATCTGTATTAATATGCGTCTGCTCCCCAGTCGCCGTTCCCCGGTGACGACGAGGAGGAGGTGTTCGACAGCATCGTGAACGACGAGGTCCGCTACCCCCGCTTCCTGTCCACCGACGCCATCGCCATCATGAGGAGGGTGAGCTTCCTGCCGCCTCGTCCTAAAAACCACCTCTTGTGGATCACCATAGCTCTCCCCATGGGGAACAGCGACCTGCGGGAGGAGGGTGGAGGGGTGTGAGGAGGATGTGAGGGGGGTTCAGACAAGAGGAGGGTTCCATGTTTGTTGTTCTGTCCTCCAGCTGCTGAGGAGGAACCCAGAGAGACGGCTGGGCTCCGGAGAGAAGGACGCAGAGGACGTGAAGAAACAACCTTTCTTTAAGGTCAGCATCTCCTCTCCTCCTCTCCTTTCCTCTCCTCCTCTCCTCTCCTCTCCTTTCCTCCTCCCCTGACCTCTTGCTGACCCCTGACCCCCTGCTGACCTCTGACCCCCTGCTGTGTCCCCAGACCATGGACTGGGAGGCTCTGCTCCAGCGGCAGCTCGCCCCGCCCTTCGTGCCGGCTCTCAGCGGGAACGCCGACGTCAGCAACTTCGACGAGGAGTTCACCGGGGAGAAGCCGGCGCTCACGCCGCCGCGGGAACGCCGCGTCCTCTCCCGCAAGGACCAGGACACCTTCAGGGACTTCGACTACGTCTCCGGCCTCTGCTGAGGCCCCTCCCTCGGGGGGGGGGGGAGGCCGAACCTCCAACCTCAGGGAGGGGGGGGGGGGGCTCCAAAACGGAGCCTATGAAGAAAGCTCTTTCTGATTGGCTCAGGTGAAGTCACTTGGTGTTAATGGGCGTGACTGGCCGCTCAGAAAGTGTGATTGCAGAAGATTGACCTCTGATGGGACGGTTTGAGGTTTGATTACAGAGACTGCCTCAATATCTCTTGCTCTCTCTCTCGCTCTCTAGCTCTCTCTCTCTCACTCTCTCTCTCACTCTGTCGCTCTCACTCTCTCTCTCTCTCCCTCTCCCTAACCCTCTCTCTCTATCCCTCTCTCTCTATCAGACATGGGGTACATGCATAGGACTCTCTCGATTTATATCTGAAGATAATCCAGATTATGTCATGTGATGAAGGATGGGTTGGAATCTGCCCAGCATCACGTCTACGGGAACATGTGACCCGACTTAAATTCATATCTGAATGACACATAGCAATATTAAACATCGGGACTATTCACCTCAACCTGTATCTGATCAATAAATACGGCGGCTCATCTTCGTTGACTTCTGTTAAAGTCGCACCCTCGCCGCCCTGCTCAGTTGTGCTGTATTTTTTTTGTGGCCACACGGGGGCGCCAGAGGACAGAAGGATGAGCATGGTTGGTGTTCATTTCGTGTGCTGATAATTTCATTGCGCCTTACATTATTATCCCTTCCCACCGTTTGATGATACGTCCAGGATTTAATTGTTTTTTAATCCGCAATAATTTCAGAATGTGAAGTATAAATATAAAGGTAAATGGAGCTTTTAATCATTGGGTTTATATTTTGATTGTTTGCCCGCTCCCCTCCCTGTCGTGTATTCTGTTGCTTCTTGATCTCTCCCTGGGAGCGTGTCGTAGTAAAGATGTTGGAAGCTGTGTTCGTTTGGGTCTCGGCTCTTATTCACGCTCTAATCGCTTTCCTCTCTCTCTCTGGCCTCTTCCGCCATCTTGCATCTTCTAGCTTTGGCTGAATGAGTCATGGAAACTATATTCCGATGTCTTTATCCCAGTGACCGTACCAAACACACAAAGGACCGCAGACGCTGCTAACCTAAGCTCTCTGACGATGGGAGGACAAACTCACCAAACCCCACTGGAAGTAGACCAGCCATCGCCCCCTAGTGGCCGTGGTGGGCTTCTCCTATAGACATACGCACAAGAGGCCAGGGCACAGCAGTTTATTAGAGAGCACCTGAGCCGAGGGCCGAGGCTCAGCAGGTCCGAACTCAAGACTCCTTAGAACTCTAGTGTGTCTGGAGAGGCTGCTCTAGGCGGTGGGCCCTTAATGCCCAACGCACACTGTGCATGCAAACACATGCATGCATACTCCTAGACACACACACATGCATGCAGACTAGACACAGACGCATACATACGCATGCACACACACATGCATACTTCTAGACACGTACTCACACACAAATACACATGCTCCTTGACGCGCGTGCACGACAGACACACACACACACACACATTCCTAGACACGCACACATACTCTTAGAAACCCGCATACTCAAAGACAGATTCATGTACACACACAGACCTACAGCCTCACACACACAAACGCACCTGCCTAAAAAACAAGTTTTTTTATTCGACAAGAACACACACAGGAAGACAAAAACAAGACAGTGCGTCAGGCAGCACTCAGCGCTAGGAGCCCTAATGGATGTCATTACCCAGCAGGCATTAGGATGCGGCCCGCCCGGAAAGACACAGGCTGGTTTAGAGCTCTCATATTATATTTGGAAGAACAAACAGTTGATGGACAAAGACAGGACGGGTAATGGTTTTAATTAAAGGGGGTGTGGCCACACACACACACACACACATGCACGCACACAAACAGCCACACACACACACACACACAGATACACACAGACAAACACACACACATACCCCCACAAACACACACACAAGCACATATAAACACACATGCGCAGACACACACACACGGATCCAATCACACACACAGACGCACACACTGACACACGCAGAGACAGGTAGAAGGGTTTCCGATGCCTTGGTCACCTGGTTTTCAACTCGAGTAATGTTTGGGGACGGATGAAAGACTCATCTGGTACATTTAATAATGTTCCAAACTCAAAGCCCTGAAGGTCTGTTTGGGAGAATGGAAAACAAGTAGGTAAAAATGAAGACATGAAAATAACCAAAAAAAAAAGCATTAACACACATACCAGTAATGAACCAGGGTTTTCAAGTTCTTCATTCTCATTCGGGGACATTTCTGAGTGATCCTTGTTCACACGGACAGACCATCCGAGGAGTTAGTGATATTTAATCATCAGAAACGTACAACCCACCTGCTCTCCATAATAGATCTCAATATAACACAATATTATAGGCTGATAGTTAGTTTGTGTGACCATTCTGGGAGTTCCTGAGTGGTCCAATTTTCTTCAACAGCTCTGGATAAATGATCCATGAATCTATAATGAACCCTATCCTGGAAGAAGAGAGAGAGTAGCAACGTCTGACAGACACACAAAAGATTAAACGTGTTTACAGACTGAGAATCGTCCGTCAGATCTTGGCCTTACGTCTGGAAAGTGCATTACCAAGCATCATACACCTTGACCAAGTGGGATTTATGAAAAATAGGTTGGCTACAGACAACATGAGAAGACTATTACACTTGATATGGTCCAACAGGACAGGAAGAGACCCAGTCGTTGGCCTCTCACTTGATGCTGAGAAGGCATTCGACCGGGTTCAATGTGATTTCTTGCTTGCAGCTCTATCACATTTTGGATTCGGACAAACATTTATTATTAACATCTGGATTAAAACCTTGTATAAAAGCCCAAAGGCAGCTGTGATGACTAACGGGATAATATCACCTCTATTCAACCTTACCAGAGGAACTTGTCAGGGCTGCCCTTTATCCCTATTATTGTTTAATATCGTATTGGAGCGGCTGGCTAATTCGATTAGGGCCAATGCAAATATTAAAGGTGTGGATGGAGGCGGGAAAGAGCACAAATTGTCATTGTACGCAGAGGATATTTTTATGCTGGTAAAAGACCCATTGATTTCGACGCCCCACTTAATGGACACAATAAAATCATATTCCAAATTATCAGGGTACAAGAATAATTGGACAAAGTCGGAATCCATGCCTATTACGAGATTACTCAATTCAAACTTAATGACAAACTTTGGTTTTAAATGGGTACCAAAAGGGATGAAATATTTGGGAATAAAACTAAGCCAGGTTGTGGAAGAAATGCCGACATTAAACTTTGAACCAGTACTACAAAAAATAAAAAAATATTTAGATAAATGGGGGACAATTAATCTGACATTATGGGGAAAGGTTAATCTTATAAAAATTGTGATTTCTCCACAATTCAATTATATACTCATGATGGTACCAGTAACTATATCCCCTCAGAGAGAGTGCCATAAAGCAGAACGCAGGTGGCGAAAGACAAATCTCAATGTTGATTATGATATGTTCAAAGAGAAACTACGAAATAAGAAATGCAAGGCAGTCTTTCTTTTCTGACATCATCACCAAAAACAGCAACAATGCACATGCCCTGTTTGCTGCTGTTGACAGGCTAACAAACCCTCCTGTGACAGTGGCGTCTGAACATCTTTCCACGAGGGCCTGCAATGAATTTGCCTCCTTCTTTACCGAGAAAATTCATAAAATAAGACAAGCTGTTACCGCATCAATACCAGGTTCAAGATATGTTTTATCTCTGTACCCATTTAAAATAAATTCAGATGCCATGACAGAGTTTTTTCTGATAAACAAGAAAAACCTGGATGACATTATACAACACTTTAAATCTCCTCCTGTTGCCTTGACATTCTGCCCACAGGCTTCTTTAAAACTGTCTTTAACTGCATGGCCTCAGATGTCCTAGAAATTGTCAATATGTCCCTTCGCACTGGTGTATTCCCACGGCCCCTGGAAACAGCAGTCATCAAGCCACTCACAAAAAAGAAAAATCTAGATACATCACTCATGAACAATTATAGGCCGATATCCAACCTACCATTTTTAAGCAAGATCATTGAAAAAGCTGTTTATCATCAGCTAAATAACTACTTAGCAATGAATAACTGCTTTGATGTCTTTCAGTCAGGTTTTAGACAACACCACAGCACTGAGACCGCACTGGTTAAAGTCCTCAATGACATCCACTTAAACACAGACAGTGGCAAAAGTTCTGTCTTAGTTTTACTGGATATCAGTGCTGCGTTCGACACAGTTGACCACAACATATTACTAGATTGACTTTCAAACTGGGTTGGACTTTCTGGAACTGTGCTAAACTGGTTTGAATCATACTTAAAGGAAAGAGACTACTCTGTGTCAATAGGCAATTTCACATCCGAGCGAACAAATACTACATGCGGGGTCCCCCAAGGTTCCATTCTTGGGCCTCTTCTGTTTAATATATACATGCTACCGCTAGCTCAGATTATGAACAAGAACAAATTATGTTACCATAATTATGCAGACGACACACACATTTACATAACCATATCACCAGGAGACTATAGTCCGATTCAAGCACTAAGTAAGTGCATTGAACAAATCAATGACTGGATGTGCCAAAACTTTCTTCAATTAAACAACGACAAAACTGAAGTAATTGTCTTTGGTGCCAGGGATGAACAATTAAAAGTCAGCGCACAGCTTAAATCTGTTATGTTAGAAAGCACACACCAAGCTAGAAATCTTGGAGTAGCCATAGATTCCGACTTCAATTTCAAAAAACACATTAAATCAATTACTAAGTCAGCCTACTACCACCTTAAAAAATATATCGAGAATTAAACGGCTAATGTCTCAGCAGGACTTAGAAAAACTTGTCCATGCATTTATTTTTAGTAGACTTGACTACTGTAATAGTGTCTTTGCAGGCCTTCCAAAAAAATCAATCAGACAGCTTCAGCTAATTCAAATCGCTGCTGCTCGAGTCCTCACTAGGACCAAAAAAGTGGATCACATCACCCCAGTTCTGAAGTCTTTACACTGGCTTCCTGTCAAACAGAGAATTGATTTTAAAATATTGATGTTGGTATATAAAGCCCTAAATGGTCTAGGGCCAAAATACATGACTGATCTTCTGATCCTCTATGAACCGACCAGAGCTCTTAGGTCGTCTGGGACAGGTCTTTTAAAAATCCCCAGAGCTAGGACTAGACAGGGAGAGGCGGCATTCAGCGTTTATGCGCCCAATATCTGGAACGGACTGCCAGAGAGTCTGAGGTCCGCTGAGACTCAGCTCATTTAAATCGGGTCTCAAAACTTTCTTGTTTCCCTTTTAACCTGTAATTTTTATTTTTTGTGCTTTTATTTAAATGTTGTATTTCTATCCATGTTTTAAATTTGTTTATTTTTTGTATGTGTGTTCTATATTTGATTTTAACCCTGTGAAGCACCTTGAGTGGCCCTGTGTCTGAAATGTGCTTTATAAATAAAATTGCCTTGCCTTGCCTCAGATTTTCAAACGATATGACACAATAATTAAAGACTTTTTATGGGGAGGGAAATTACCCAGAATTATGCTTAGCAAAGTGTGCTCACCTAGAGACAAAGGCGGACTGGGATTGCCAGACCCAAGATTGTATTACATCTCTTTCGAAATGGCCAAAATAACCAGACACTGGAATAAAGATAATACATTAGAATGGGTTGCTATTGAAAATAAGTCGGCACTCCCTTTTTCACCTATAGGTAGACTCTCCCAGTGTTCCCTTATTTACCCAATCCTATCATGGCACACTCCAAAGAGATATGGACCAAAGTACATACAATGTTTAAATTGTCACATTGTAAGCATCCTACTCCTCCTTATGGTATAACTCAATGATTAAAATTGGAAGGACATCAGTATTTTGGAAGAAGCCGCGTAGTAGTGGTATATGAAACATTGCTGATCTATTTGAAGATCAAGTGTTTATATATCATACTCAGACTTGGTGAGAAAATATAAGCTCAAGGGTAAAGACAATTTTTGGAAGTACCTTCAAATCAGGAGCTGTATTACATTTACATTTACATTTACTTTTAGGGCATTTAGCAGACGCTAATTACCTCCAAGATTCAGTACAGAGATGGGAACCACATCATGGATTACCTCAAACTACCTGGGGAATGCAAACAAGCTTCTATGTTTTATAGGAAAACCAACCAATTGCTTAGCGATGACTGTCATAACCTCAAAGTAATATGGGAGAAAGATTTGGGATGTATAATGGAGGACAGTACACGGTTGAAAATTATATCTGACAATGGAAAGTACATAAGGGAAGCCAAAGGGAAATTCACCCAATATAAAATAATACACAGGTACTACTTTACACCACTAAGACTATATAGAATGGGAGCAATGAATAACAATTTATGTTGGAAATGTCAGAAAGAAGCTGGTACTTTATCACACTGTATTCGGCAATGCCCATCTATTCAGCCCTTTTGGAGATTTGTTTTTTTGTGTTTTTGAGTACCTTGGCAAATGGGCCGGGAGAAAAATACCAGTCTCTCTGAGACTTTGCCTGCTAGGTGACAGAAGTCAACTATGTAATGTGTCAAGTAAAGAGTTTTTCTGTCCTCGTGGTTGGCATTACAGTGGCTGCAAGGACGATTCTTAAACACTGGAATACACCTACAACTCCTGGGTTTAAAGAATGGGCTAACGCCATGATAAAAACAGCCTCATATGAACACATGCTTAATAAGCTGAATACTATAAGCAAGGATAAAGCACCAGCATGGGATAGTTTCTGGACATATATCACACTGACCGATAAACAAATAATGATGGTCCAATATCTGACCCCCTTAATCTGGTCACAATACAAAGTATTATTACTTTCGGCTTCTCCTCCTTTTGCTAGAGTGTCTGATTCCAGAGGTAGGCTACATGCCACATTCTCTGTTATGTGAGGGCATTTTTTCACCCCTATGTTCTCTCTCTCTCTCTCTCTCTCTCTCTCTCTCTCTCTCTCTCTCTCTCTCTCTCTCTCTCTCTCTCTCTCTCTCTCTCTCTCTCTCTCTCTCTCTCTCTCTCTCTCTCTCTCTCTCTCTCTCCCTGTGTGCATCTTCTAAACATTTAACAGTCCTGCCTTCTCGTTTTCCTCCCCTCCCACTCGCCCCTCTCTCCACTCCATCCTCCCTCCCTGTCGCCTGATGCTCAACGTCTACCCTCTCTCTTCCCTCCCCTCTGCAGGCTGTCACACCATCCCGGGGCCCCTCCCACCTCCCCCCTCCCACCTGACGCACGCGTCTGTCCGGGGGAGACAGGCTACCTCTTATTCACTAAAGATTTTCAGTAACATGTTAACTCTAAATATCGTAAGGGTTCAAATCGAAAGCGAAACGCAGTAATTGATCGTGTGAAATGTCCATTTAAAACTTAAAGGAAATCGACTTTTCTTTCAAATTTTCTACCGGCAGTTTTTCCACAAGTTTGGCCGCTTCAGTGTTGCGGTTCAGGTAAGATGATTACTCTATTTTAATATGAGTATATAAGCTAATATAAGCCTATACTATATCATATTTTATTATATTAAATAGCTGAAATATCACCACGCAACCTTATTTAACCTTAAGGGTCCTCCTCTGTTATCCGATTGCAGAGTTACACGCCTCACAGATTTATTTACAGTTTTCTAACTTCTTTAACTTCGCCTTGAAAGACGCCTGCAGCTGATAACCTGTTAAACAGAAAAACAATCAACAACAAACTTCAGTTTAGTGTGTTGTCTCTATTGTGCTGAACGGTAGGCTGCTTTTACTTTAGACAACTATGGAGAAGATAGGCTATAAGATATAAGCTGTATTATTTATTAAAGCTGCCACACGCAGTGGCGTAGCCACGTGGGGGCCAGGGTGGTCAGAGGTTGGCCACCCCGCTGGCCCCCCGAGTATAAAAAAAGAAAAGTCTGGAACCGAAACGGTCTAAAGAAAACATATGCACTTTTGATTTGTTTGATCTAACCTTGACTTATCATTCTTATTTAAAGTGTTATAAACCGATGTTATGAATAAATATTGCACTTAAAATACAAGTTTCTGCCGGCGACCCGCCGGCAGAAACGGGCATAATAAACACAAGTTCGGTAATTCAGAGGAAACATGACGAACAGGCCAGGGGTCAACCCCAGGCACCAGGGGTCAGGGGGTCAACCACGGACACCAGGGGTCAACCAAGTAAACCGACCACGGCTGGTCAGTTAGGTAGACTCGTTTTGAGAAACAACAATGAAACGAAGCAGGCCATTAAGAGAACTCATAGTGTTGAATGTTGCAGCATGCTTGGATCTAGAGTGTTGTTCAAATCTTTCCGGTGCAGCAGCCATGGCCCCGTTACCGGCGGCTCTCCGGTTGGCGGTGATGTGGATCCTGATCTGGAGGAGTGTAGCAGGTAGGGTTCGATTATAGACTGGTTTGTCACCTGTGTCAGTGTCTGGAATACAATTCAGTTGTGGTTTATATTTTGGCTCCTAACGACTTAATAGTGTTAGTTATTTGATGAATGTGATGAAGAAGGCTATGTCAGGCCTTGTGCTCACACAACGTTAAAATAACCCATTACACGTGACCTGTGATGTCAACTTGTTTGTCCGGTACTCTCTCGTCTGTTTTACTGTGTTGTGTTGTGCAGTCCGCGGTGAGGTTCTGCAGTGCCGCCTGTCGCCAGCGGGGGCACTGCACCCCGTCCGCGGTCAGCTGGAGACCTTCAAGGCCGGGCCAGGGTGCGCCGCCCAGGAAAGGGGGGGCCAGGAGATGCACCTGGTCGCGGTGGGCCGGCCCACCCACGGCCGCATGGTAACCAAGAAAAATACAATTCATAAATCAATCAATAACCTCAACACTTGAAACTTCGTCAATATACAATCTGGGTCTTTAACATCATAGCATAATAGTTTCAAATTCAACTCACCTGCGTCACATGACCATAGAATCAACCTTCTATTTGCTGTCCAGCCGGCCCTACCTTCTCTCCGTCTACCTGTTCAGGTGACCGTGGTCCTGAGGCCTCTGACTCGGCCCCCGGCTCCTGATAGGAGGATCATCCTGCTACTCATCTCGGAGCAGGCCCTCGATTGGATGCTGGAGGCCGAGGGGCTGGCCACACAGCTCTCTGTGCTGGTACAGGTGTGTGTGTGTCTGTGTGTGTGTGCCTGCGTGTGAGCACGTGTTTGCATGCGTGCGTGCGTGCATATGTGTGTGTGTGCCTGTGTGCGCAGGTGTCTGTGTGTGTTTGTATGACATCACCTCCTTCGTCATCCCCTCATCTTCATCTTCGTCATCGCCCTAAACATATAATCTTCCTCACGTATTTAACTTCTTAATCTTTTTTTCTTCTACACCTTCATCTTCATCATGTCTCCATATCACCTTCATGTATTCACCATCATCTTCACCAGTGTCTGTATATCATCAGCATCTTCACCATCTTCATCATCATCTTCACCATCATCATCATCTTCATCGTCTTCATCATCTTCACCATCTTCATCCTCATCATCATTTTCACATCGACATCCTCATCATCATCTTATCCATCTTCATCCTCATCATCATCTTCACCACCTTCATCCTCATCATCATCTTCACCATCTTCACCCTCATCATCATCTTCACCATCTTCATCCTAACCATCATCTTCACCATCTTCATCCTCAACATTAGCTTCACAATCTTCATCCTCATCATCATCTTCATCATCATCAGCATCCTCGCTCATTTCCTCCTCTGTCAGTTTTGTTGATCGTTGCTCCTCCTCTTCATCTCCATCCTCCTCGTCCGCATTGGTCGACGGAGCCTGAGAGGATTGAGAGGACTTTTGCCTGCTGTAAAGCTGACCTTTGACCCCCCAAGGTGTCCCCTAACTCCACGGTGGTGTCCTCGCCCGCCATGGCGTTCCGGCTGCAGAGGCTCCGCCCCCCGCCCCCCTTCCCCCCCCGCGCCCTGCTGCGCTGGGCTCAGCGGCACGCGGGCGGCCTGACCTCCATGACCCACGCCGCCCACGCCGACCGTGTCTACACCCGGCTGGGGGAGGGTGAGTCCGCGCCGGGGGCCTCGGGACCTGAACCTGAAGGGTGACTTGCCGTTAAGTGCACAACGAAGCTCTGGCCGCCTTAGCTCCACCATACAGTTGTTCACACCTGGTGACCGAAACTAGCTTCAACAACTTCTTACTAACAAGTTCAAATTTACTTAAAACTGCAAAGCTAAACACACAAGTTCTTAGCTTCTGGTCCCACCAACAGCAGGATAACGTGCAACAACCTTCTTAAAGACAAAAGTCCTACCACTTGGTGCCCTCCAGATCCCTCGGCCAATCAGGCGTGCTCCCTGCAGCCCCTCTTCCTGTCACCCCACTACCTGACCTCTGACCTCCAGCAGCAGGAGGTGCGAGGCTGCCTCCCCCCCAAGGGGAACCGGAGCGGGGAAGAGGAGGTGCACCTGATCAGACTGGTCTCAGCCGGATCAGCCCTCTGTGGGTGAGAGACATGGATCTTTATTTTGTATTTAACGTTTGATACTTTGACCTCTTAATTGTTCACCTGCTTTGACAATGGCAACGTTAGTTTCTCATGCCAATACAGCTTGACAGACAGACAGGCAGGCAGACAGGCAGGCAGACAGACAGACAGACAGACAGACAGACAGACAGACAGACAGACAGACAGACAGACAGACAGACAGACAGACAGACAGACAGACAGACAGACAGACAGACAGACAGACAGACAGACAGACAGACAGACAGACAGACAGACAGACAGACAGACAGACAGATGGGTGGACAACCGGCTCAAACCCTAATAAATAAGGGTTAGGAAATGATATAACGACATTGCACATTAATAGTGATTCCCATGATGCATCACCAGTTTGGTTTAGGTATTCAGTTAAAGGTGATGGTCTCTCTCTCTCCTCAGGTCTCTGCAGGTGGAGGTGGTGGTCTCTCTGCTGCCGCCGGTGGCCCGGTCCGGTCCTCACCGGGTGGTCCTGGTCGTGAGCAGCCTGGTCCCGGTGCACTGGGGGGTGCTGGCTCCCGGTCTCCATGGCGATGTCTCTGTTTACGTGAGGACCCCCTGTTGTTGTTTTGATGTCCGCAGTGGAGGTTCTGTTTGGTGTTTATCTGTCATTCCTTGTTTGTTACCCACTTTTTTGGTCTACAAAGCTTATTTCAAGTATCAAGGTCAACACTGAGTCATATAAATAATTAATATCAGATATCTAATTGGGAATTGAACACAGTTATAGGAATCACACAAACAGTCGCATAGCATAACGACTACTACTAAGACGCTCACTTTCATAGCAGTCATCAGTTTCTCATCGCCTTCTCTCTCTCTCTCTCTCTCTCTCTCTCTCTCTCTCTCTCTCTCTCTCTCTCTAGTCCTCCACCGGTGTCTCTCCACCCTACCCGCCCCAGCCTCACCTCTCCTTCTCCAGCGTGGTGACCCCTGACCTCTCTGCTGTGCCTGACATGCTGGAGTGGGCCAATCAGAGGGGCTTTACCGTGGTGACGTCATACACCGAGGCCCCCCTGGCCAATCGGTTCGTGGTCCACCTGGCCGGGGGCGGGACAGGTGAGGAGAGAGAGGTTCTTCATCTTCATGATCGTCATCGTCGTCCACAACCCTTGTCTTCATCATATTTCAAACACTCCCGATATGAAACGTTAGCAAAGAAGAATATACTTACATTTACATTGAGGGCCTTTAGAAGACGCTTTTATCCAAAGCAACAAGTACATTTGTCAGAAGTGTGTTTGTGTCGGAGTGCTTGTGAATCGGAGTGTCAGTGAGTGTGTGTGTGTGTGTGTGTGTGTGTGTGTGTGTGTGTGTGTGTGTGTGTGTGTGTGTGTGTGTGTGTGTGTGTGTGTGTGTGTGTGTGTGTGTGTACAATGTGAACACCTGTAGGATGTGTGTGGCCATATACTTGGTTCATACTGCCGTCTTGCTCTTTACTTTGTTATAGTTGTATAATAATTTAAAATTTCTTTCCTCTGTCTTTATTTTTTCTATTTTACATGCTCCTTTTTCATTATTTTTGAATGACGTAGAGCGCTATGAGTGGCCGTCTTTGAATCACGTTGCCCCTCCCCTCTGTCCCCCTAGAGGCGGAGCCTGCAGGGGGCGGGGCCAGGGGTCGGGCCGGCTGGCCAGCTCAGGGCCGTCTGAGAGAGTGGCTGCTAGGCAACGCTGGGGGAGGAGCCAGGAGGGCGGAGCTACTTAGCGTTCGCTGTGATGACGGACGGCTCAATGTCTTGCTGGACATACACATCCTACAGGTCTTCACATTGTACCCACACACACATGCACACAAACACTCACCAATATTCTGATGGTCCCCATAATGCACACGCACACACACACACACACACACACTCACACACACACACTCACATGTATACACACATCTATTTGTTATCAGCATGGAATCATCACAACATTCTTAACTCAACTTATTATCTACATCTATCCATCTATCCATCTATCTATCTATCTATCTATCTATCTATCTATCTATCTATCTATCTATCTATCTATCTATCTATCTATCTATCTATCTATCTATCTATCTATCTATCTATCTATCTATATATACATACATACATACATACATACATACATACATACATACATACATACATACATACATACATACATACATGCATGCATGCATGCATGCATGCATGCATACATACATACATACATACATACATACATACATACATACATACATACATACATACATACATACATACATACATACACATATATATAGATATTTATCGTAGGAAATGAACTCGCTATTTTCAAACTGGATCTGAACCGGTTTGCTCAGGGTCTGTCGGAGCCGGTGGTTGCCGTGACGCTGCGGGACCCAGAGTGCAGGGCGCGGTCCAACAGCAGCCACTTCCTGCTGGCGTACCCGGTCATTTCCTGTGGGACGGAGGGTGCGCTGCAGGGCCATCCCAGGGGGGTGCAGTTCAAGAACACGGTGAGGAGAGTTGGCTGGGGGCGGCTAATGCGAAGCTAACGGGAAGCTAGCGGGATGCTAGCGGGAAGCTAGCAGGAAGCTAAGGGGGGCTTTGCTTGGAATATAAAGTGTGGTGGTCTGGGATTTGAATCCATGCTATGACCGCAGTGATAAATTTAAATAAGAGTCAACAATTTTATTCTAGATTAAATATTAAAGATATTTCAAATTTTATATGAAATAAAGATTACAAATAAAATAAGACTTCAAAATCGAATAAGAGCTTTATAACTAAACAAGAGATTTAAATTAAATAGGTGATTTAAATTAACCACCAGATTTAGCTTTCAGATGTGCAGAGCGAGAGGGACCCTTACGCCTCGTGCCTGCACCGTCCGTCAAAGGACGTCGGAAGGCGTGGCTGACGGACGGGGGAGCTCTCCACGGTCGTCAGAGCCCGAGTAGCGTCACAGTGCTTAAATTTGCACACGCAAACTGATTGGATGACGGATCCGTCTCTGCCGAAAAAGTTGAAAAATGTTCAACTTTTTGAGGGCGCCGAAGGCTCCAACGGAGTGCACGGGGATCCACAATGCATTGCGCGTCCGTCCCCATTCAAAGTCAATGGGGATCAGTCAACGGACGGAGGCAGTGGGCGCAAGGCGTTATGGAAAGCCAAGAAGGCCACAATCCGGCCCTAGAATGGCGCAGTAAAAGGGCTAAACCGGCCGGACGCCGGCCGGTTTAGCCCTTTTACTGCGCCATTTTAAAGATAAGCACAGTTTTTTCAATGAAGATTACATTAAATGAGACATTGTTAATGTTGTAAATTACTATTCTAGCTGGAAAGAGCTGTTTTTTAATGGGATATCTACATGTGGCGGTGTGTGTTTAGTGAGGTGTGTGTTGAGATTAAAACCCACAAACATTTAAGAATACAATATCAGGCTTTTATATATTATGAAATAATGTTAAAGGCCCACTATGCAGGATCGGCCATTTCTTCGCTGTTTTCTCGGTTTTCGCTCACTCTTTTCTCTACACAGCTCTCCCTACAGCTTCTTAGTAGATATTTTACAACACTGTCATAACAACTCTGACCCTTTCCCATGCACTTCTACGCTAGCCATCTGCATTTGTTTTCAAAGAATGGGCCTCTGTACAGGTGTACAGAGGCCCATTTCCAGGAACCAGCACTCCTGTGCTCTAATGGTAAATTGTTTAGCTAATCGTGTGAAAAGGCTAACTGATGATTCGAAAACCCTTTTGCAATTATGTAAGCACATTGAATAAAAGTGAGTTTTCATGGAAAACATGACGTTTTCTGGGTGGCAAGTGGCAACAATTATTTTTTGCTCATCTCTGGTCAGGTGTTCATCTGGAGAGAGCAGCCACGCCCCCTCCCTACCAACGGCCCCCAAACCACCGGGCCCCTGCGCATTCAGGTGAGGGGCATGTTTGTGTTTGTGTGTGTGTGTGTGTGTGTGTGTGTGTGTGTGTGTGTGTGTGTGTGTGTGTGTGTGTGTGTGTGTGTGTGTGTGTGTGTGTTTGTGTGTGTGTGTATGTGTATGTGTGCGACAAACAACCACAGTAACAATAGAAGACCTCTTTATGAATGAGTGGTAGTGATGGTTGTTCCGTGTGCTTAACTTCTCCTCTTCCATTTCATCCTCCTCCCCCCCCCCCCCCCCCCCCCCCCCCCCCATCCTCCTCCTCCTCCTCCTCTGCAGATCAGCTGTTTCTGTGCGTCTCCTCCGGATGACGATGAGGTCACCGCCTCTCTGGGTGGGGTACCCCGGGACCTGGGCTCTGGGGGGGGGGACCTACTCTTGGCCCCCACACCCCAGGCGGAGCCGGTCGGGGAGGGGCCAGTCGGTGCTGGGCCTGTCAGGGCTGGGCCGGTTGGGGCGGGGCCTGTGAGGGCGGGGCCAGTCCTTGCCCTCAGACTCTTCGTCTCTGAGAGCTTCCAGAGGAGCCGGACCGGCCCCTGTGTGGTCATCGCAGACCACCGCGTCTACGTAGAGGTGTGTGTGTGTGTGTGTGTGTGTGTGTGTGTGTGTGTGTGTGTGTGGGGGGGGGGGGTCTTTGTGTGTGTGTTTGTGTGCATGTGTGTGTCTGTCTGAGTGTGTGTTTGTCAATGTCTGTATGTAATGTCTGTATGTTTGTGTGTGTGTTTGTTTGCGTGTGTGTGTGTGTGTGTGTGTGTGTGTGTGTGTGTGTATGTGTGTGTTTAGGTAGAACATATATTTTTCTTCTTTATGTATTCATTTTTCTTTAATTAATTAAAATAGCTATTAATTAACAGCCTCAGAGCTAATGAGAAGCTATTGAGAAGGTTAGCTTCTCATTAGCTCCGAGGCTGTTAATTAACTTCTCAATAGCTCCATGGTGGATCTCTGGTCCCCCTGCGCTCTCTCTCCCTCCAGATCTCCTTCGCGGGCCGCTTGGCCGGCAGCCTGGAGCTCCGGTCCTGTGTGGTGTCCCCCGAGTCGGACCCCAAGAGTGCCCCCTACTGGCCCCTCATCAGGGACCGCTGCCCCGCCCAGCCCTCCCTCAGCCTCACCCAGCTCTGGAGGGGGGGAGGCCAGGGGGGAGGACCGGGGGGGAGGGGGGGCACGGGAGGGGGAGGAGGTGGGGCTGGGGAAGGAGGAGGTGGGAAGGGAGGAGGTGGGGAGGGAGGTGGGGAGGGAGGAGGAAGTGAGGTAGGAGCTGGGGAGGGAGGAGGACATGGGGAGGGAGATGGGGGAGGCGGTGTGAAGGGAGTAGTTGGTGGAGGAGACCGTCGAGCAGGAGGAGGAGTCGGGATGAGAGGCGGAGGAGGAGGAGGAGGAGGAGGAGGAGGAGGTGATGAGGGTCCAGGAGGAGAAACGCCCGGCCACGACGCGTCCGTAGAGACGAATGAAGATGGAGGAGTGAAGCAGAGGAGGAAGACTCTGGTCCGGCAGGAGGTCGAGGAGGAGAAGGAAGAGGAGGAGGAGGAGGAGACGCAGTCCTTGAGGTTCAGCTTCGTCCTGCCGCCCGTTTACAACGCCTCCGTGCAGTTCCTCCACTGCCGACTCCTCCTCTGCTCCTCCGGCTCCTCCAGTGAGGAGAACCCGCCGAGGACGCCCTGCCCGGAGGGGCAGCCCATCCCCCGCCTGACCTCTGCTCCTCCAGGCCAGCAGGTGGAGGAAGCACCTCAGCACAGTCCCCCCACACCCCATTTACACTAAGGCGTTTAGCAGACGCTTTTGTCCAAAGCGACTTACAATAAGTCCATATGTCAGAAGAAAGAGAAACAACAACATATTGCTGTTGGTACAGTAAGGATGTTCATAGAACCAAGTGCCAAGCACCATCTTGCCCCTCAGTATCTTACCGAGCTCCTCCATATCAAGACACCCACCCGTTCTCTCAGGTCCTCATCCTCCATCGAGCTCACCCTCTCCTGCTCGCCGGGTTACCATTGGGTCAAGAGCATTCATTCGCTCAGCCCCCCCCCCCCCCCCCCTCTTGAACTCTGCCTCATAACATCCAATACTCCAGTTCCATTATCACTTTCAAATCTCACCTGACAACTTATCTATTCAGACAAGCCTACTCCCTTTGAGTCAGTCGCATTCTTGGGACTAGAATGGCCCCACTCTTTTCTCTTGTTTTATTATGTTTTTTTTCCGCTTGCTTGCTCTTATGAAAGTTTGATTTGCATGAGTGTCAAGAAAGGCGCCCATAAATCAAATGCATTATTATTATTATTATTATTATTATTATTATTATTATTATTATTATTAATATTATTAATACTACAGACGGAGGGATCCCGTCTGTGAGGGGTTGCAGCCTGATTTGTTCCTCCGTGTGCTCCAGTGTGAGGAGAGGAACCTGAGCCGGCCCATGGTGGTGACCCAGCACCTCATGGTGACCCCGTCCCTCAGCCCGGGGGCGGGCCGGCCTCTGGCGCCCTCTGCTGGCCCGCGGCCCCGCAGACCCAGCGCGCTCGGCCCGCGCGGTGAGTGTGACCTACCTCAACATTCCCCTGATCCCGTTGTCCTGACGTTACAGCAGGACATTACAGTCTACTACCTCAGAGGTTATGTCTGCCAGTTCCACCCTTACAGACACACACCCTTCCTATATCTCCTTCCACGTTACTCTGATATCTGGATCAAAACGTTGAGCATCAGACACAAACCCATGTTCTGCTTAGTGATATGAAATTACTTAAAGCGCTGTTAACTACTCACCAGATCAACACGTTTCTAGAGAAGGTGACTCAACATCACACTGGTTGAATAAAGCACTTTAATCCAACAGTGAATCTGAATCTTTAGATTCTGATTGCTACATGTTAGCTCGATGCTAACTACTGATGGGGTTGTCTGTGTGTTGTGGTCTAGGCTCCGTGATGGAGGCGGTAGCTTCATATGCTAACTGACTAGCTTGTCTGTGTGTTGTGGTCTAGGCGCGGTGATCGAGGCGGTAGCTTAATATGCTAGCTGATGGGGTTGTCTGTGTGTTGTGGTCTAAGCTCGGTGATGGAGGCTGTAGCTTCATGAGCTAACTAATTAGCTTGTCTGTGTGTTGTGGTCTAGACTCTGTGATAGACGCGGTAGCTTTATATGCTAACTGATTAGCTCCTCTGTTTGTTGTGGTTTAGGCTCAGTGATAGAGGTGCTGCCATTCATCGGCATCGTGTTCACGGCCTTCCTGATTGGTGTGGCCCTGATGGGGGCGCTGTGCTGCATCTACACCCACAGGTACTGGCTGCTCATTGGCTGTTCCCCAGCAATGAATATTTCAATAATATAAACTTTCAAAATAAAAATATAGTAGATGGTTGATTATTGGTTTAAAATATAAGAAGTGCAAGTATTTAATGGTGTTTAAATTTGTTCTGTCGTGAGATTATTAACGGGGATATTTTGGGAATGTGTGGTTTGATACAAGGAACCAAGATGCCAGTGGAGAGGAGATTCTGTCTGTTCACCACAGCGCCACAGCAGAACGGGAACCATGGCAACCTGAGTCCTCCTGAACCAATGGACCAATCAGAAAGCTCGGTGTAGCGGGCCAGGGTCTGACTGAGACCCGACCAGTACCCGACCAGTATCTGGGCAGTACCCATCGTTACCCGACCAGTTCCTGACCAGTACCCACCGTGACCTGACCAGTTCCTGACCAGTACCCATGTGACCCGACCAGTTCCTGACCAGTTCGAGACCAGTGCCCAGCGTGACCCGACCATGACTGAACCACATGGCTTTAGAAGAGCACACATTTGACTCAAGAATGTTCCAGAAAAGCACCTAGCCCGAGGGTAAACTTAGCCCGAGGCTAACGTTAGCCCGAGGCTAGCGCCCACTGTGTTTTAAGCTAGGTCAGGAGCTAGGCCTGGGCTCACCATCGGGTCAGAGCCTGTCCAACCTTCAGTTTGTCTGCTCCTCTGAACAGATACCTGTGTTCACATAAACTAAGCTCTGCACCAGAAAAGCTGTGATATAAATCTATTTTTTTTCTATTTCCCCCCAACATTATAGAGAGTTAACAATCTCTGAGAAGGAAATATTTGTTTACAAATCCAAACATAGAAAATAACTCGAAAGAAAAAGCTGTGGAAATGAATTTCACACCAGTGAACCTTTCTGAATCCTGAATTATACCAAACAGCGGTGGTTTAGCAATCTTCTTACACAACACAACCACACTGAGGTTAATGTGTTCCTCCTGTTTCACTGTTTCAGTCTTTCTGACCCTTTCTGACATGGCCAAGAGAATGGAGAGCACAGCCGTAGAGAGAGAAGGTTTGCGTCATCCCCGTTCAAAGTTCAACCGTTCAAACATTTGGAAATGAAAGCAAAACTGCAAGTGAGACGTTTTAATGTGCTTTTCAAGGTCAGTTAAAGGGCAGCACTTTGATATTGAACCATCAACTATTATTTATATTTTTTTATTTTATGTAACGTAGAGAAAAGGATTTAGCTAGGTCACAGCAGTTAATTGTTAAGATGGTTTGATATGTTTTTTTTAACCTAAAAAGTATACTTTGTATGTTCGGTTTGCAATACGAGGATGTAGCAAGTCAACAAACGTTGCTGTTTCACAGTTAAGAAAAGTGAGGACAGTTTCCACTGGTTCACGTGAAGCTCATGGACCATCTAGATGTGTGAACCAGGTGACGTCAGACTCAGGCAGACCCTCATCAACGCACCGGACCTCCTGTTGCTCTGGACTAGACCGACGCTTTAACGTGTCTCAATGCATCATCTCCACAACATCAGTCATTTCAAAGTCAATTGGCTTAAATAACAGCAGTTGGTAACACCACAAATCCACGGACACACCCTGAGATCCTCCAACCACTTTAATGATCCCAGACATAAGTAATCGGGAGTAAAACGGCAAACAAACAAACTAAAGGAGGCGGGGTCTCAGAACGCCTCGGCTGACCCCGGCCAGCGACGCCCCTCTGGGCGGGCTCCGAGGGTGGGGGCCCCCGGAGGGGCGTGGCTCCATGGGGGGGCGGGGCTCCCTGAGGGAGCGTTGCCATAGAAACAGGGCCCCTCCTGGTGGCGCTGCAGGGCGTGGCGGCGGTCGTGGCCGCGGGGGCGGAGCCGGCAGGAGACTGGCCTCTCGGCGGCGGCGGCGTGCTTGCGGCCGTGCGTGATGAGGTTGGAGCTCTGGCTGAAGGCCTTCCCGCACACCCGGCACACGTGGGGCTTCTCTCCTGAGGACCACGAGAGGAACATCTCAGAACCAGAGGAACATCTCAGAAGAACATCCCAGAACCAGAGAGGAGAACCAGAGGAACATCTCAGAACCAGAGAGGAGAACCAGAGGAACATCTCAGAACCAGAGAGGAGAACCAGAGGAACATCTCAGAACCAGAGAGGAGAGCCAGAGGAACATCTCAGAGAACACCTCAGAACCAGAGAGGAGAACCAGAGGAACACCTCAGAACCAGAGAGGAGAGCCAGAGGAACATCTCAGAGAACACCTCAGAACCAGAGAGGAGAACCAGAGGAACACCTCAGAACCAGAGAGGAGAAACAGAGGAACATCTCAGAAGAACACCTCAGAACCAGAGAGGAGAAACAGAGGAACATCTCAGAAGAACACCTCAGAACCAGAGAGGAGAAACAGAGGAACACCTCAGAACCAGAGAGGAGAGCCAGAGGAACATCTCAGAGAACACCTCAGAACCAGATGGAGAACCAGAGGAACACCTCAGAACCAGAGGAACAGCTCAGCAAAGAACAGAGAAACAACTGAAACAGAACATTAGGTGTGGTGGTTGCAAACCAGTGGTGGGTGGTTTCTAACCAGTTGTAGATATTTCATAAAGTGAAGCCAGTCAGCGAAAAATATAGAAAGTTCCTGTTGTTGTTTACGACGTTATTAGCAGTATGTTGTTTTGCAGTATTATCGAGTCAATATTCAACGTTTCCAATCTCCTGATTTATGAGCCTATATCTGTGGGAAACTTTTTGTCTTTAGAGAATTGTGGATTTCCTAATATCCTATTAGATATTCAATGTTTTTTTGTCTTTGAGTAGATAGTGGAGTCTCAGCCCCAAACAGGTGGAGAATAAAATAACTAAGTGTGTTAGTTCTAATACAGCTAGCTACTGAAAAACTCTGTTTTTAAAGTGGTTACATCGTTCTTCTTCATTAGATGTTGTGTAAGGAACTTGGTTGTTGTTATTGATATGAACACTGTAGCTTTTCTGCATTCGGGAATGTGTTAACCTAGTGATTGTTATTGCTTGGCACTTAGTTATATGAACATCCTTACTGTGCCCAGAGATATATTGTTGATTCTCTTTCTTCTGAAAAATGTATTTATTGTAAATCGCACTGGATAAAAATGTCTGCTAAACGTATGTAGCGTTTGGTAGAGGGGTCTAAACGTTGACTAAACGTGATGTGATTGGCTGATCAGGACGACTTCCTGCCGGCCCTCTCAGTGCGGGGCGCTGCGGTCACAAGGTGGGACTTGTTGCGTTACGCCCCATGTCACACGTCTCCCCCGAGCACCAGCGGGAAGTCCCGGCGAGAGACCGTACGGCCCTGAGCAGTGCGATGTCCTCCGCACACGTAGAGATATGTAGAGTGGTCGAGAGATCCGAGAATAAAATGACTCAACAAGGCTTTGAGTAGTGATGCAGAGTATAACGAAAGGGTGGGTTATGCAGAAGTGTGAACTCCGATATACCGGGGGGTGGGTGTGTGTGGGTGTGTGGGACTGACTTTTAGTAGATATGTGTTCACTGATGTTGCTAAGGAAATGTATGTTTCCTTCTCTTCTGTGGAAAATAAAACGCATCGTGCACTGATATCCTCTTCAGGTCTTCTGTGATTTATGTTGTTATTAAAGGAGCATTTCACCGGTGGAGGTGTCACGTTAAAATTGTACCGGGGGCGAAAATTGTACCGGCCTACGTCATCGTTTGTTTACATCCTGACAACCTGCCCGGCAACAGACGACGCGATGCAGAAAACATGTTTCCAAACGACGAAATAACATAATACAGATAGCGGATCGCTATCTGTATTATGATAGATAGCGATAACACTTGTTTTTACTTTATATTTGTATTGTATTTAATTGTTTAATCGAAACAATAAAAAAATGTGCCCGTGAAACGGGCGATCGCGTCAAATGACAAATGTTTTGCCCGCGAAACGGGCTCTTGAGGGTTCTTGAAACATAATACAGATAACGGATCGCTAGATAACACTTGTTTTTACTTTATATTTGTATTGTATTGAATTGTTTAATCGAATTTAGCTAGTAAACTGAGTGTTTTAAGCAGGTTTCATAGTCTAGAATGTTCAAGAACCTTCCTACGTGATTTGACGCGTCATTTGACGCGATCGCCCGTTTTGCGGGCAATTTTTTTTATTGTTTCGATTAAACAATTAAATACAATACAAATATAAAGTAAAAACAAGTGTTATCGCTATCTATCATAATACAGATAGCGATCCGCTATCTGTATACAGATAGCGATCCGCTATCTGTATTATGTTATTTCGTCGTTTGGAAACATGTTTTCTGCATCGCGTCGTCTGTTGCCAGGCAGGTTGTCAGGATGTAAACAAACGATGACGTAGGCCGGTACAATTTTCGCCCCCGGTACAATTTTAACGTGACAGAGGCATGAATATGTATTGAAATTGTGTCCTATATGTAGTCGAATAATAAAATAAAATTCTAATTTGGTGCCGTCTTGACCTAGCCTGGCTCCGCCCGCCTAAGTACTTCCGCTCAATTTGAATTTCCCTTCAGTACTAGGGCTGTTTCCCAATGTCAAGGAAGCATGCTCAACGGCCGCCCTTTTAAGGACGCTACGTCATAGAACGCCGACAAGCACTGTTCCAATGTTGAGGACACTCGAAAGCCGCGCCATTTTTGCGTCCTTTGTTTTTGAGAATTCCAAGATTTTTCCAATAGGGTCCGACTGCGTCCTGCGTCCTCCTGCCAAGACACGCCCCGTGTACAAAGACACGCCCCTCGTGTGAAATACACGCCCCTCGTGTGAAATACACGCCTATACAACGACGGGACTCTCTAAATCGACGCCACTTCGACCTGGGCGGGACTTTACGTCCTACGTCACTCGCTATGTGTGCGCGTAGCCGTCACTCGCGATGGGTGTGCATGTGAGAAAGGTTTTGGCTTTTAGTGTCTATGGGTTGGTAATAACGGTTCTGATGATTTTTCTGATGGAAAAGTGGTCTTTTATTTCCATAATCTTTGTTCAGTGAACGCATAAACCCGTTTGTTAGTTAGCAGTTAAACAAAATGCGATCTCTTTGTTTACAGTTACCAACGACCAATGTTTAAAGACTGATGATTGGGGGTTCGATTCCCTAGTGATGCAAGGTTTTTTCTTTCATTTTGGACTGCACACACAACGCGAGTGACGGATACTCGCACAATGTACACACATCACTGTCTTTACAATTTCTAGGCAACCGAAGTTTAAAGATTGTCAAGTGGTTAACTCTTGAATCGCATGTACTAAGACCTGATGGGTTAGTGGTCAGAGAACAACTAATTAACGCGGGGATAAGGGGTTCGATTCCTTAATGAATCTAGCTTTTTTCTTTCATATTGGACTGGATGTTTGTATGCCATTTTGCGTAACTTGTAGTTTATGATGAAGAAATGTTACTGGGGTTATGGTTAGGGTAACGGTAAGGGTAAGACACAAAGTGTTTTTGCAACACAATATTTCTTACAATAACAAAGTTCAAAGTTTTGATGACTCCAGTAGGAAACTTAAGATACCTAGAGAAATGCCTGAGTGCTCACAAAACATCAACAAGTAAGCAGTGTGGTACAGGGTGATAATTTCTGATATACAGTACAAAAGCTGAAACTATTAGCCAGGAGTGGGAAAGATGCAGACGCAGACGTGGGAAGCAATAAGACACACCAACACACAGTTGCCTGTTGCAAAGTGGTTCAGAGTTTAATATAAATAGTTAGGGTTAGCTGGTATGGCGTTATCTGGTATGACTATAGTCTAATGTTAGCTTAGTTCGTGTTGTTTCGTCATGTCATTTGTAGAAATATAGCCTATCATCACAGACTTCGTTCATGGAAGTTAGTGAGAGTTAACCTGTTCATAATAATTATTAATATATTGAGTAAAATGCATGTTAAAGCCGTGCTGTGGTTTATTTAGTGTCATCCGTAATCACCAATGTGATACTACAGCAACACGATTTAGCAAAACTGTCATGCCTTTTTTATTGTCTAACTTTTAAGGAATAAATCGTTTTTAGATGTGTTTCTAATATTATGTTCTACCTTCATGGTTCAGGGACTTCAACCACAGGCATATGGGAACGACTGTGGGATCTCATGATTATGGTATACTCAGTCGCAGACTTAAAATGTACTGAACAGATATAACAACGCGTGTGAATGTTGTCACCAATTACATTTTTCCATCACAGTATGCTTGGTACCTTGCCATGGAGGCACCGTTTAACTTCACTGTTGTAAGTAGGCATTCAATTAAATGAAAAAAGAGCTGACGTTTAAAATAAGAATTGGATTTTTGACATATGTAAGGTTACAACATCGAAAAATTCATACTTGTTTACATATTTTATCATTGTCAATTCTTGCAATATCCCCTTACTTTTGAAAGTCATGCCAGTCCTCAGAAAATTGTGGTGCACAGTACTGCTTGAGAACTTCCACCTTGATTGGTATGTTTTTGTTTATTTCAAATATGAATATATACCTCAACCCCAATATTAACAAAATATGTATAATTCCAATCATCATAATTTCTCTTTATTTATAGAGGCACGGCAGAAGGTTCCCACACTTCATGGAGGAGGCCAAACAAATGGCGGCTGGACTACTTCCACCAGTCTTCAGACTGAAGCGAAAAAGAGAAGTGAATGACGTTTCCAGTGACAGAATCCAAATAGTATATTGTATAGGCTTAATATTGATTTGACTGTTTGATTCTTTGACAGTGAGTTGGAGCTGATGGCAGTCAGCATGAAGAAGCTATATCTTTAAGGAAATTAAATTAACACAAGCTAGCTAGACTATGAAACACTTTAAACACTCAGTTTACTAGCTAAATTCGATTAAACAATTAAATGCAATACAAATATGAAGTAAAAACAAGTGTTATCTAGCGATCCGTTATCTGTATTATGTTATTTCATCTTTGGCAACATGAGCGCGAATGTTTTTTGAAACCTGCTTTAAACACTCAGTTTACTAGCTAAATTCGATTAAACAATTAAATACAATACAAATAGAAAGTAAAAACAAGTGTTATCTAGCGATCCGTTATCTGTATTATATTATTTCGTCTTTGGCAACATGAGCGTGTTTTTTTTTTTTTAAACCTGCCTGGCAATGGACAACCCCACGTAATCTGTTGTCCTTTGCCTGGCAACGGACAACTGATTACGTACCTGGTACAAATTTGGTGTCACACCGCCCACACCGCTCATCTGAATGTGAGAGAGACAGAGATATCTGGAAAAATCGGATCCTTATTTGTTACCCCCAGTTTTTTTTAGTCCATTAGTATCGGCCTCACGCTTGCCTCAAATCAATTTGACATGACATATATATTTATTTAGTCCACAACCCCTCCCCATACAGTGAAGATATCTTGAAAGCGTTCAAGAGCACTGATGCCTACCAATATGCTGTTGCTGGATGGGTTAAGGACGCTAAAGTGAGGCACTTGGCCACCAATAATCTTTATCTGATAATGGCAAAGTTGAGTACTATATATTTGTGACTTCTTGTGAGTGGGTCATATGTCAACGTTTTTTGTATGCATTTTATTCATTAGTAAGCTACATGGATATGCCATCCATCAGAACCTTTCATTACCTGCACTAAAGAGAATAAAAGAGCGCATCCTCATTGTTGGATTGTGGTCGTAGGCGTTGTTGTTGGTGCCGAGTTACCACTGAAACCAGTGGGTCAGTGGGTGGGATCGGTCGTCAAGATGGCGGCGCAAAGCTACAGTGACGTCACGTGAACCAAACAAATACCGCAAGACTGCTTGAAAATCATTTCACACAACATTTCTAGTGAAGAGTATTAGTTGGTGAACTCAGGGAATTAGTCCTCGTTTGTATTTCTTTCGAAATGGTGAACTTTTGCATGGTGCCATCTTCTATGTCAGATCCAGTACCTTCCGCCATTGTACTTCAGTTTTATCAACAGCCTCTGTTAGCTTAGCTTCAGACGCTGTGGATGTTAAGGTACGGCCACACCAACCACGTTACTCGCGTTTGGGGCGTCGGGAACCATTGGTATAGGCGCGTAGACGCGTTAAGGTACGGCCACACCAACCGCGTTACTCGCGTTAAGGCCTAAATACACCAGCGCAGCGGCGCGCATTTTACACGCATCAAAAGCTGCCCCTAGCACTGTTTTGTACTTAAAGGATTTTTTTTTGTACTTGAAAGATTTAAGTTTGTACTTGAAAGATTTTAGTTTGTACTTGGAGGATATTTTTTTGTAATTGAAGAAATATGTTTCTTTGTAGGCCTATGTGTAAAACATACTGTATTTGTTTCTGAAGCAAAATGCATTAGTTTGTGAATGATGTTTTGTATTTGCAAACCACACTGAGTGTGTGTGTGAATCGTTGTGCGTGAGTAAAACACGTTTTGTGTGTGTGTGAATCGTTGTGCGTGAGTAAAACACGTTTTGTGTGTGGGGGGGGTTTTGGCATGATTCTAACTCCATACTGCTGCCGCCCGTGGCGTGAGTGGTGTACTGCATGTCATGCATTGCCCGCGACGTTTGCGTATGCTGTAGACTGTGAAAGGAAGCGCGTCGCTCACGTCACTCGCGTCGCTTACGCGCGTTGCTCGCATTGACTATGTAACGGCCCTTAAAGGCCACACTGCACGCTTTACTCGGGTTAAAAAACGTGCATAACGCGCCTAACTTGACGCTTGATCATTGTGTGTCACAAAAATTGTTCAACGCGCCTAACGCGCCTGTGGCTGCGCTTGATTTAGGAGTCCGAAGTAGGAAACCCAAACGCCGCCTGTTTGGGTGCATGATAGAGTTTAGATCGGGTGCTTTTAATGGCATAACTATGTTACTATTCCCACCCAGAATAAAGAAAGATGTCCGCCATATGCTTCTGTGCAAGCGTCACTACTCTCTGCCAGTGACGTCGGGTCAAGCTCCACGCTGGTTGGCT